>NW_013953024.1:161524-163049 GCF_001266775.1 Austrofundulus limnaeus | reverse complement strand
AATATATTTATGTTTGTGGTTGTAATGTGACAAAATATGGAAAAGTTCAAGGGGTATGAATACTTTTGCAAACCACTGTATGTATATAAACTGAAACAGCTGGACTAGTGCATCCTAAATTTAACATCCATTCATTCTTTTAATACAACAGTCATTTCTGCAGTTTTTGGGGAGGTCACCTCCTAATAAATGTCCTTACAGAAAATCTAACTGCTCATTTTAAATCTACACTTTGACTTTTAATACTTAACTACAACAAATATCACATACTTTAACACTTTTACTCAATAATATTCCTAAAGGAGACTTTAACTGTTACCAAAGTCAGTTTTTGGTAATAAGATACTTGTACTTTTACTCAACTATCACTTTGTGGTACTTCATACAACACAGGCTGCAGATGAATGAGATCGTACCTTTAAAATGTTACAGATCTTTCAATTCAACAGGCTGTCCAGCCGACTAACCAACCAATTTTTTAAAACTTAGTATAAAGTAAAAATAGATTTTAAATCAATTGCACATTTTAAATGCATGACTCAAGGCAACAGACATTTTAAAAAAGGTAAAAGATAATATTTGTTCTGTTAAATGCAGCACCACCTGTCTCCACACGTATTGTAGGTCTTTTCCAGTAGTTGTGTTTTTTAACACAATTCACAGGTACTCTAATAATGTACTCCAGGTGAAAATTGGGGCTTCATTGTATAACGATCATGTGGACGAGCAAAACAGTCAGATCTGAGCATTACCATGACCTGCAGTGAACCTCTATTCTCAGAAAAAATAGAATAAAGCTGAAATAAAATCAGGATTTCATCTCTGACAGACTGAAGGTTTATCTGGTTGAGATGTTTGAAAAGCAGAAACGTAACTTTGTGATGTTTCTTGGCCAAAATGAGACAGATTTCAGTTTTCTGTCAGGCTGCCAGGCAACCAGCAGAGTATAAAAGCAGGCATTATTCATAAAATTAATGAAAAAGGGACCAAACTCGACTTGGCAGCTTTAGGCTCACAGTCACACCTGAACCCAGAGAAATCACTGCTAATGTGATTAACATAAGCCTGAGTGTTTACACTGAATGAACACGTCGGATCAAAGAGAACGTTCTGTAACTTTGTTGCAAATTATGCTTCTAATCTATCTGGTTGAATACAGATAATGTCAGAGGATGAAAAAAACAAGACTTTTTTGTTTATTTGATGCAAAGCAGTTTTAAACATGCATTTTAAAAATGCAAAAATCCTCATATTCAATCAAACAATCCATGAGCCGTCCACGTTTCCACTTTGATGCTGCACCAAAAACAGACTTGACCTGAAGCCAAAAGCTAAATTTAACGTTTTTTTTACTCCAGAACCCCAACATAAACACAGACTCCTCAGTCAGAGCCGGCTCTTGGCATAGGCAAACTAGGCGGTCACTTAGAGCGCCATCTGCTGGAGGGGGCGCCGAGCTGCAGAAAAAAAAGTAATTATTTGTAATCCCTGGTTGTAACTCTGCTCAGTGCCCCTTTCAATTAGC
>NW_013953024.1:157418-159321 GCF_001266775.1 Austrofundulus limnaeus | reverse complement strand
CCCTTTGTACGAACAAAAGTAAGAGAGATTTAGGATAAGAATACGAACATGTTCTTGCATGAGGCCCATTAAACTTACATCTGTCTGTTAATAGTCAAAACCATTTATAGATAAATAATTTTGTTTTAACAAAGACCAGAAAGTTTATTTTATTAAGTAGTTCCCCTTTGATGTCACTTCCTGTTCCATTTTGGCTGAGTCAAATTCAAAAGAAAATAGGCCGGTTATGTGACAAAATGGGTAAAATCATGTGCATTATGCCAATTTTCTTAAGTATAAAGATGTTTTCTTTGACTTTTTGTATTTGAAGGATATAAATGTCACAGGAACTTTAAGGCTAACTAAGTCCTTATTTTCAGATTGATGAATTCAATGCCTTGTAAGACTTTTTAAGGATCAACAGGAATCCTGGTTCAGTGGTTTAGCATTAGCAGAGCTAAGATTCTTGTTTATTGGATTAATGGTTAGTGAACCCAACGTTTGCTCACCACTGAGCTAATCCAAATGGACTGGATTTACAGGTTCCAATATTAGTGGTAAGTTTCATGTTGCCATGCTATGAGGACCCACCTACATCTGAGCATCCACCAATCCATCCATCCCTCCCTCCCTCCTTCCATCCATCCATCCATCCATCCATCCATCCATCCATCATCTTCACTTATTCTGGAGTCAGGTGTCAGGGCGGCAGATTGAGCAGAGCGGCCTGGATCTCTCGTTCCACATCCAGCTCTTCTGGGAGGACCCTGAGACCTTCGCAGACCAGCCAAGTTTGTCTCTCTCACGTGTCCCGGGTTTTCCCCCCGAGTCTCCTCCCAGTCGGACACGCTCCAAGCCCCTCCCCAGGGAGCCGCCCAGGGAGTTCCCTTCCTAGATGCCCGAACCATCTCAACAGGCAAAACTCAGTTCTGTAGAACTGCTGAGACTCGTTATAACTGAGCCAAATTAGGACCAGAGACTGGTGTGGAGACAGTGGGTGATCAGCATCCTTCAAGCATGTTGGACCTTTAATCAGACTCCGTTTAAACTCATATTAGTTGAAAACACACGTCTGGTTTGTTCTGTTTGGTCCAGCTGCACATTAACGTGCACTGATCACAGACCTGCTGGACAGCGTGCTGAGATAATGAGCTTTTACAGCTTCTTTAGTTTAGTTGGAAGGCAGCCACTCAGTCACCTACACACACAATTACACAATCACACACACACACACGTCCACACAGGTAGTGCCTTCAGGGCTTTCCCCAAATCTTCACACTTCACTGAGGCGAATGTAAAGACAGACACATGTCGATTATGACACATTGGTCTCACAGAGATAAGCCGCTCGCTCCACGTGTTCATAATGAATATCAGTGAATGTGTGTGTGTTTGTGTGTAAGTGTGTGTGTGTGTGTGTGTTGTAATGATTTAGCCTTGGGATTCTCTACTGTCAGAGTAATGCCTTCTTGCAATCAGTCTCCAGGGAAACAGGCAGTAGGCAGAAAAACGATTTCACCTTACGAACACGCACACAGACACACACACACACACACACACACACTTGACTTTACTCAGGCACAAGCTATTACAGCCACACACACTCAATTAAATGCAGACAAAGAGAGATGTGAACGCTCACACGTTAGCAGGAGCAGGTTTTACTGCGACAGGGTCCGACACAAAACAACACACATTCCATAGATGTGTTTGTGTACACACGGGACGACACGCACACCGTGACATGACCGTTTACCGCCGGGTGGTGCGAGTGTACCAACACTCACACATACAAATGGAGGTAGGCTTGTTACACTGAAAGGAATATTTATACCTGTTAGTGGTGAGACCTGAGGGATGTGGAGTCCCTGAGAAGCTTGTGATGAAGGAAGGTGGTGCGTGTGTGTGTGTGTGTGTGTGTGTG
>NW_013953024.1:150805-152152 GCF_001266775.1 Austrofundulus limnaeus | reverse complement strand
GTTTTATAATGTCACCTCCACTGGCCAGAAAGGTTCCTGAAAAAGGCCTCAAAAAGGCCCACGGACCACCAGTTGATAATCAGAGATTTAGCTTGTTTTGCGGCTCTTGATTCATTTTTTAGTGCGTCGTAGCAGAAATGGCTCTTTTGACTGTAAAGGTTGCAGACCCCTGGGCTAACGCTAAACGGTCAAGAAAATAAATATACTTTATTACAGCTGAAGTCATCATTTTTCAACTAGCTAAAGTCTAAGTTACAGGCTGACTTCAGGTCTGGTTTAGATCATTGTTACTTATAAATTATATATTTTTCTGGTATAAATCTGCTGTTTTACATGATTGTTGAATGAAATTAACATTGTTATTAATTTATTGTAAAAACATGACAGATAATGTGTGAAACAGATCCAGTTCAGCTGCTGTTGGAGGCTGTGAGCTGTTGTCCTGTTTATGTTTCTGCTCCTCCATGATGTCACAGACACTACCTGTGGACGGGATGGGCGGGGCTCAGTCCAGTGATATTTAAGTCTATGGCCAGTTGAGATGGTGAGTGGAGACATATTTAAGAAGTACCGGGAGGAAGAAATAAACACAGCTTTTAAGTGAATTAAATAAGGAAAGCAAAAGAGCAGGAGAGAACAAAGCTACTGATCAGTGAAACTACAGTTTTTGTGTAGTTCAAGCAAATTAAAAGAAATTATGATTAAAATTTCTTACTCAGTTTATTGTCAGATGAAACATTAGAAGCTGCAATAAAAATGACTACATTAAAGTAGTTCTTGTAGCTTCTCCTGCATCATTTATCACTCCTATTAATAAATTAAGTATCTGTGTCTGCTGTGAAACAGAAAAATCTGTGCGTTTATGAACATTTAACAACACAGAGACGCCTAAACCTTTTCATCTCAGCCTGTCACCCGCTGCCTTTAATGCCAGACTTTAAAGGGAACTCTGTTGTAACGTTGGATAATATTGGACGAACATTTACTTCAGTTATAAAAAGAAGAGTGTAAAGACACTGTTCAGTTTTTATCTGTTTTAAAAATATATTGTCACACAGACATGTTGTTTAGGCCGCAAAGCATTCTGGGTAAATCATGGCTAGGTCACAATAACAAATTTTGCTGGACAATAAAATGTCTCAGACATTATAATATTGTTGAAGACCAATTCAAACTTGATAAGCAGCCATTTTCTTAAAAACTGGAGTTTTCTCTTGAATCAAGAGGGTCGTTCCATAAAATGAAGGATTTTTTTATATAATCTCCTGAATTAAAAAAAACAGAAGCACATCATAACTATTTTAACTATTTATTTTGTCAGTTGTATTAAATACAGACTGAAAAAAT
>NW_013953024.1:146897-148496 GCF_001266775.1 Austrofundulus limnaeus | reverse complement strand
AGGTTTTTTTGAGCTATGGTCTTAAACTTTTGATCAGCTGAAAAAAATCATGTTTGAGTGTAAATGCAGTTTTCAGAAAATTCCTGCTCAGAAGTTCTTGTCTCTTGCACTGATTTCTTCTTTTAACATTGTGAAGCTCTACTTAGAACCTTCTTAAGATCCAATAGTGCCTTTTTTAAAAAATGTAAGAAGTAGACTGAAAAATAATTACTCAGGTAAAGTACAGATAAATTTCTACTTTAGTACAGTAACAAAGTATTTGTACTTAGTTACTGTACAACTCTGAGTATAATGATTGCTTTTTGTAAGCTTTATTAAAATTTATCCAGCAGTTCATGAGATATTTTGCTAACAGACAGACATGGACAAAAACATGAACTTGTCTTGGCCTCCTGCAGTAAAGGCAGATTTTCTTTATTTCCAATAAATACTCTTTCAAATTTGATCATTTATCATAAAAAGTTAAATGATTTTGTTACTAAAATTGGATCCCAGGTTTAATTTCCCCGTTGGTAAACTGTCTTGTTTATTGAAACCAAATAGTTTTTCCGATCAAAATAATTGAGGGATTTTTCTTTTCCCAAGCAGATATTTGGAGACATAATGTGAATAAAAAATGGCTTCCCCCGTAATTAAAATTACAGCCTGACCCCTGTAGTCATTAAAATAACTGCTAACATGTGGCAACAGGTAGCTTAGCAACAATAAAATAAAAAAAACACACTTTAATGGAAAATATGTCGCTGCTGAAAGAGAAATTGTCTTTTTTGTGCTCACAGCAAACAGCACTTTGTTGTTTTCTAGTTGTCTTGTTTGAATAATAAAAAGATGTTTTAATAATAATTCATTCGTGCCTGGAGGGATTTATTTTCCTCACAGGCAGAAACATCTGAGCAGTCATTTGAGCAACAAAGTATATCGTTTCCATTTTGTGATTTTTAAATAAAAGCATTAAAAAAGCACATTGTATTTGTTCAGGGATTTAACGCTGTTTGGACAGTGGTTTCCTGTGAACGTGTGCACGTGTTGAGGAACAGTGCAGGCGGGATGAAGCCCGTCCCTCCGTGCCACACCTGTCAGGTTGGTGACAGGTGAGTCTGACAGCAGCCGCGTTGCACGGCGGTCCTGAAACGTGCCGTGGAGCACCCCCCATCCCCGAGGACCCGTGTGGGCCTTTGTGAAATGATCCGCTCATCTGACGCTGACAGGCCACAGGCCTGAGGGTCTGAGACGCTCCGTTATTCTCAGAGAGAGATGCTCGTCTGACAGAACCTCATGTTCCTGATCCAATCCAAACCTGAGCTTTATAAAACTGCAGGACTCCTGGAAAACTACAGTGACGAAGAGGAGTTACAGCAACACTGATAAAAAGATCTGTCAACAGAAAAACAACACTGCTGACTCAGCATTAAACTATAAAACATCATGAATGATTGAAGTCTCTTCAGAAAGTTTCTGGCAATCAAAAATATTTTGTGTTTTTTAACCATTTGAAAATGTTCAGAAATGGTGAACTTTGACTTGTTTTTTGTACCTTTTATTCCCCCCCCCCCCACAATATTTATCTGCAATTACTTCAAAATGTTCTTCCTTAAAATC
>NW_013953024.1:136807-142382 GCF_001266775.1 Austrofundulus limnaeus | reverse complement strand
GGATATAGCTCGCTAGCAGCCTCGCACCGAGGACCTATCCACGTCATCATTTACCCAGAATGCTTTGTGTGCAAATAAAATGGCTCCGTCCGTGTTGAAATATATTTTTAAAAACTTAGTTTAAAAATTACAAAAACAGAATATTCTACAGTATTTTTAGTCTTTATTTTACAGTTAAAATAAATGTTTATCAAATAAAGTCTAATGTTACAACTAATCGGGGATCCCTTTAAGGTATTTTTCATGTTTATGTTCCTCAAATCCTGCTTCTAATCAGGTACCTTAAAGCAGTCATTAACATTTCTGAAGTGGGGTTTTGAGGACAGGATATTTAACAAATTATATCTTACTTGTTGTTGATAACTCTTTGAACAACTTTTGTTTGGAAAAATAAAGTTTACTTGATGAGAAACGACTAGTCTGTGCGGGAAGATCAAAGTGGAATATTGACACCTTAAATCTAACACCTTTTATAAATCAAACAGCATTTTGATATTACTGTTACTAGCAGTTTTGTCACAATTATTATACAACATAAGAACAGCATAAATACTTTAGACTGTTGTGTTCATACTTTTGTCCTCAGAATTGAGTGATTCCATATTTTTTTCCCTGTGCTTGGTCAATAAAAGTAACATTCACTGACTTCCACAATGTTTTCTCTTCATTTCATGTGTTTCTCTTCAATTGTTCCTGAAAGCCAACAAGTTGCAGTTTGTAATGACCTTATTATTGTATCATGTTTTTGACCTGAGTTTGTTTTACAGAATGAAGTGTCTGAATGAGTGCTCATCCAAGACTGCTGGTTCCAGACTTTTTGCCAGGGGTTGAATTATAGTGTATTTCACACTAATAACTTAGGGTTTAACTGCAACAGATTTGTGCACAAGTACCGTTGGGTGAGAGTTCTCCGTTTTTTTTTTCTTCCGCATTGTAGACTCCAGTAGGAAGAAACCCCCTGTAGTGACTAGGGGTGTAAGAAAATATTGATACGCTGAAATATCGCGATATTTCATTTCCTGATACTGTATTGATATTCTAAAGCCCTGTATCGATTTTTTAAGGTTTAAAATGTCAACTTTCCTGCCAGCCGTTCATTTTTATGTTGTAGTTCAGCCTCTGACCACTAGTTGGCAGCAGTGAGCCAGACATTTGGCTCCTCTACCTCTTGAGCGCCAGAGAGTAAGGGTAGCATTAGCATTGTAAGTAAACATTAGCTTCATGCTCCGATAGCTGAATCTGAGCAGAAAAAGACCGACACCCTCTGCCTTCTAAACTGAGGTAAGGTTACAAACAGTTACTTATTTGTCAGAATGTTTGTATTTTAAGACAAATTAAGTGCTTCTTGCGCTCTTTTTTCCAACTGTAGTCAGCCTTCACATTACAGAAGGCTAGCGCATGTCTATGTAATAGAATTTTCTGAGACAATGAATTTTGGTTTTTCATTTTTTCCCCAGTAAGAGGTTTTTATTTAATAGAATTTTTGGACCAAAAAAAATCGCAATATATCACCTCGCTTACAGTATCGCAATATATCGGGATATATCGTATCGTGACCCCTCTGTCATGATATGTATCGTATCACCAAATTCTTGCCAATACACAGGCCTAGTAGTGACACATACCACAGCAGGAGGGGTTTCCCAGGAGTTTGGCACAGTCGCTGTGTCCAAAATGGGAGGCCGGACTCTCCGAAGGACCCCAGCCAGTGTGCGAAAACGAATGCTGAACAACCCCTGCGTTGTCTGCCGATCGACCACACTGAGCCCTAAACTGTTTGATTGACAACCAAGGGGGAGGGGCATCCGTAGATTGATTGGAATTAAATTAAAGTATGTTTGGCCAGTGACAAATTAAATTTAGCTTCTCCTAATTTTTCATAAGCACTGAAGAGTTACTTTAAATGAGCTCATGAGCTGCTGGTTGGAGACCCCTGATGTAGCACCTTTAGCAGTTAAACCTCAAAATAAGAGCTTCAAAAAGAAATGAAATAACATTTAACAATATTCTTATACCAAATACAAAATATGACTACAGATAAAATATGGCATAGAAAGCTTTTGTTATTTGATTTCAAACAGTTTTTATAAAAACACAAACTGGATCAAAGATAGCTTTTATTCTGAAAGGTATAAAAACACAAACTGGATCAAAGATCGCTTTTATTCTGAAAGGATTAAATTGGAAATATGACGTTAGACAGAGCTAGAACTCTGGTTTGGTGAATTAGTGCTTAGTGAACCTAACTTTTTGTTTAGCAGAATGATAAATACTTTAACTCCTTGATAAAAAGATTTCCAGTTGTTTCCATTAAATAAAGATAAAAAGTTAGCAAAAGTTGCTTGAAATTGAGTCATAAAATGTAAATTGTGTATGAATTCGTTTTCATGCTGAAAGATTTGTGAAGATTGCCATGTTTCTTTTGCAAAATATTGCTGTAAAGATTTAAAACGAGATGATGAATGTTTTAAGGTGAAAACTTTGCTCGTCTTCCTTGGACTTCCTGCTCGCTCAGAGTTCATTTCAGCTCCTCCAAAATAATGATGATAAATTAATAAATGTAGTGAGATAGGCCGACACACAGCGATAACCCCGATCAAACAAACCTTCATTAATTTGGTTCTGATAGACAATACAGCCAGTTAGAGACGAGGCTAACATCGATTGTAATTCAAGAACTCAAATCAGGCTTTTCATTCTCGCCTTTCCCTTTCTTCTTTCTGCAGACTGTCATTCTCGCCCAGCTGCTTCTCTCTTCCTATCACACTCCCCCAGTTTGACGCCCACAGCCAGAGCACAGGACCAGAGGGAGCGAGGAAGGAAAGAGGGAGAGGGGATAATGAAAGAAAGACGTGGAATAATGGAAGCCGAACAGAGAGAAGGAAGAAAGGAGATTAAAGTGTCGGCCGTCTCCTTCGAGAAGGAGAAAAGGCCGACAGAGGCGAGGAGAACGGGTCGGAGAGGGACCGAAAGAGAAATTTAGACGTGTGCATTTTCATTAAAAAAAGAGGCCACTTCAAAAACAGTGGTTTTTGTAAAGTAACGAGTGGGAGACAGAGAGGAAAACCCAGAACTGGTGGCTTCTTCCAGCAGCAGAAACAGTGACCTGTACGATACAAGTGATGCCACACTGAAACTGAAACATGGCAGACACACCCATTTTTAAAGGGATACCTGTAAATCTCATGTTGTGTCACATGATCAATGGGGTCCGCCTGTGTTTCCAGCTCATTAAAGAAAACCCGAGCTCGCCAATGTGTCACTGTAGCTGTGTTTCCATTACAAATGTGCACAAAACTTTGTCGATATTCTGTTAATGTCGAAAAAACACAGTTTCACAACTGCAGTGTTTCCATTAAGTAATAAATGTTATTAAAGTCACGTGAATACGTTTGTTCTCATGATAAGTCATTACAAACATGGCAGCGATGGATGTAAACACATAGCATGTTGCTACCACGACACTAGCGCTCATCATCAGAGGAGACGTCGGCGTCTTTTATCGAGGCTTTCCAGAGACAAGTCCCTACTTGGGAGCAGCTACGTATGCTGTGTTTTTGGGAAATTGTAGTCGCTGAGTTTACTATTTTATACTAYTTCTGTGATATTACTACTACTTCTACTTCCTGTTATVTTCTTCATCATCGTCTTTTTCACCAGTAGAAACAGACGGTTGTTGATCACATGACTCCTGTGATGTGAAAAAAGTGTTTCCATTGCAGTTTTGCGAAAAACACTAATTTCGATACGGCCGAAAAACCACCTCATCCTAGTGCAAAAACTTTTTATCGAAAAACGTAATTTTTTTCTAAACTGACGTGTTTCCATTGAGCAAATTTATTTTCGAAATTCTAATTTGTGCATTTTCATGGTCAATGGAAACGCAGTGACTGAGAATGGGTCGAGGACAGGAGGATCTTTGAATCCAGGGAAGGTGAGATGCTCTGAGGATCCCAAACACACACACACACACACACACACACACACACACACACACACACACACGAAACAAACACACAAAAGCAGCCAGGGGCCAGTTTAGCTTATTACACTACCCATTACACAGACAAATGAGATCCTGGCCTCCTACTGATAATCTGCCCTCATGTCCGCCGCATCGTCGCATTACATCACCCGGAAGCAGCGACTGTCAGGCTCGCTCATTACCATACACAACAACGCGTGCGCCGTGTCTGCTGTGACTCAATCTGAGTGGAAAACATGGCCGCCGCTTCGTCCACGTGAGCCCCAAAGACAGGCTGCGACCCGACCCGTGACCTTCTGTTACAAAACCTCCCTTTAAAACTTCTGCTGCTTCTCGCTGACACTAAACCACATCTACTGTTTTTGACAATCTTGAGCTAAAACTGTGGCTTTGATGTCACTTTAAAGAGGCATTATGCTTTATAGAAAGCAGAAAGGCTGGAGGGT
This sequence comes from Austrofundulus limnaeus, assembly GCF_001266775.1. NCBI lineage: Eukaryota > Metazoa > Chordata > Actinopteri > Cyprinodontiformes > Rivulidae > Austrofundulus > Austrofundulus limnaeus. The sequence goes on along the minus strand of NW_013953024.1, from coordinate 137,951 downwards.
AAAAAGTGAGACATAAAACAACAGACTCTTAAAAATCAAGGCAAAAGAAGGCGAAACATGCTGACATTTATGCCTCGGGTTGATTTGTCTGGATCTTTTTCTTGGATAAGAACGCTATAACTGCAAATGAACTATTTCACATTAAGGGCTAATGTATAAGAGCAACTATTTTTCTTCGCAAAATAAATAAGCTGCACAGACTTCTCATATGTTTGGTGTGAAATACAGAGCTGTAATCTGAAAGTAAAGCATAAAAGAAAATTAAATAGGGAGACCTTGTTTGAGGAGACTATATAAGGTTATCAGATATAAAAATGTTGAATGTACAATTAGGCCAGAGACTGATGCCTAAGGGCTGACCATTAGAAGCAATGAGAACTTTTTATTATTATTTCGATAAATCCATAAGCAGAAATCACACAATATTCCAGCTAATTCAGTAGATGTACCACCCAGCATTTTTGTTTTCATCACAACCTTAAAGCTTGAGGAACTCCCCGTATTTTCCCAGTTTGTAATTCATGCTTTCTGGTCTAAACTTCCTCTGCCGCTGGTTGACTTGGATATAGTCATCGCCAAGGTGGAGGACTAACGGGTTCGACACATGGGAGGCGACCATTGGACATTGCCTTTAGCCGCTATAGCTAGCGACACGCCATCACAGGAGCCATTGCTATGCATTGAGTCGTGTCAACAAAACAGTAGAGTTTCAATGAGGGATGCTCGTCAATCTGTCACAAAAATATTCATAGCACCCTCAATTCTTATCTGATTTCTATAAAATATGGCTTCAATTAAAGCTGAGAAAATTGTCGATGTTGTGACATGTAAAAATATGTATTTGCTCAAGAGATAAATCTAAAAGCAGTCTGGGAACTTTTTATTATAGGTTTTTGCTAACGTATTTACAGTAGAAGCCCCTTTCTGTCACGTAAAACTGAGTCATGTGTTTTTATTCACACTGAAGTAAAGACAAATTCCTCCAGCTGGTCATAAAATAAATGCGGTCGGCCCGTCCTTAGCTTATGAAATGTACGGTGGAAGAAAAAAGTTAGTTTTTTACTCTGATATATAATCACAAACTACAGGATATACCATATGCTGACTGGACAGAACATCAGTACCAGTAATATCAACACAGTTC
>NW_013953024.1:133300-136797 GCF_001266775.1 Austrofundulus limnaeus | reverse complement strand
GTAAAGACAAATTCCTCCAGCTGGTCAAAAAATAAATGTGGTCGGCTCCTCCCCTCCTTAGCTTATGAAATGTACGGTGGAGGAAAAAAGTTACAGAGTTTTTTACTCTGATATATAATCACAAACTACAGGATATACCATATGCTGACTGGACACAACATCAGTACCAGTAATATCTACACAGTTCAACCACTAGTCATATTTACCTCTCACAATGTTATCCTAACATAACAATATTAATGAGCTGTAAAATGTGATAACCTTGATCTTGTGATCTTGTTGTTGTGTTGACTATTTATGGTAAAATATAGCATCCCTTTTTCATATTCCTTGCATGACTGTCTGCTGCATCCCCTTTTTAACCACCATTCATGGATGTTCCCGAGTCAAAACTCAACGCAGAGCAATGGCTCCTGTGCAGCGCACGATAAGTCACGTGATGTCCAATCCAGTAATACAGATCAATGGAGGTGATGTCGTTCGCTCTCTGTTCATTTCCTGTGGAACTTGTGCGACTGGCGAAAAACGTGCATGTGAAATTTCGCTCTCGTACACGTAGACGTGCACACGCGAGCTTATGACGCGACATATGAAAGTTGAAAAATGTTCAACTTTTGTCTCTGTCTCTTAGCGTTACAACCAATCACTGAGGGTTTCATTGACTGACCAATGACAGGAGAGTATGCTACACACTGCATTTAGCTAACACTTTAGCTCTGTCAAACTTTCCAGTTTTATACGACCCTTCACTAAAAAGGGCAGCTTTATGGGAATTTGTTAGTACCAGGGTGAAGTTTTCCCGTGTTTTTCCTCATAAAATCATATATTAGTGTGCATTTGTTTTTCAATATCATTAGCATCGCAAGATATGTTTAGTTTACACGTCCGTAATGCACACACCCCTTTTTCTGCGAACCACCAAAAACTTTTACAAGAGGCAGTAGAAGAACCAATCAAATTTCGTGAAGACCCAAGAGCGCGATTCGTAACGCTGCCATCGCTATCACGTCCCGTGTGTCGGGTTTCTGGCAGCGATGATGGCCGGTAATCGCTGTCATTTGTCACGCCGTACACCACAAACAGACATCCACATTTGGCTAACTTCACCGTGGTTCGTCTCCTCACCTTGGAGTAGACGCCCCACGACAGCTCCGTCTCAATGACCATGACGACAATGCCAAACATTCCAAAGATGAGGGCGTAGTCGCTCAGCCTCTTCCTCTTCTCGAACAGCGCCCTGCGGTGCCCCAGCTTGTAGCCGATGTTTTGGTTCTTTCGTTTGGGAGCTTTGGAGGTGCTGCCCCTGGCCCCGGTGCCCACCGTCCCGGCCCCGCTCTGCCTGCTGTCCCGGTCCGTTTGTGTCCGCCTGCTCTCCACCAGCGCGTGGTTCTGGTGGTAGATGGACATTTGGTTGGACGTTGAGTCTGAGATGTCATACCCTCGCCTGGGGTACGGAGAGTCATCTTTGGAGGAGATCACAATCTCTGGGGGGCTCTGAATTGGTGGTTGGTTAGAAGAGGGCTGGGTCATTGAGCAGGTAGACGGGGCGTCCCGGGGTCTGTCGTGTCCGCTGGCGGCTGTTACCCCTGCGACAGCTGAAACGCCACCTTCTTTGGTTTCACTGCTGCTGTCGGACTCGATGAGGTTCCTCCGGGAGGCGCTGAGGCGGCTCAGAGGCTTCATGACCCCGCCCGTGTACTTGCAGGAGCTCATGGCGATCTCAGTGAAGGGGTTGCTGTCTCTGCGGTGGACCAGGGGGCTGGCCTGTCGGTGCTTACTGCCCCGCTCTCGCTCTACCCTCTCCCTCTCACGCTCCCGGTCTCTCTCCCGGTCCATGGAGGGCGAGTGGGAGGAGTAAAAGAGGGCGTTGTAGACCGGCGAGTTGTCCCCGCTCAGGCTGTGCTGGGAGCCCAGGCAGGACGAGAGCGGGGTGCTGGTCGGGTGCAGGGCGTTGGGGATGGGCGGGGGCAGGGGCTGGGCTCCGGAGGACGACAGAGGCAACTTGGGGAGCGCCGGCGGAGGCAGGTTGGGCGTGGCGGAGGAGGACGGCGACGGGGTGCTGCCATTCAAACGGTCCAAGCTGGAACCTCCCGTGTGGTTGGAGTGGTTCAATCCCGGCTGGTTGCCTGCCGTGGAAGAATGGGATATGCTGCCCAGGGGCAGGAGGAAACGCTGGTCCTCATCCTCGCTCCCTCCGAGCAGAGCCAAGCTCAGAGAAGGGGGCGGCTCCATGGTCAGAGCTGTGGCCACGCACCTGTCTACAGTTTAAAAACACACACAGGACAACAGTCAGAAGTGGTATAAAAAACAAAGAACAGACTTTTCTTAGCATTATGTGAAAGAAAAGCTCGTGGATAAACAAACGAGGGGACTAAAAGCCTGAGGATGAGTGACAACCAGGGGCAACTGAGTGCAGAGAAGCTGCCTCATTGGCAGGATCATGTTATTCCTTGAGTCACATCTGAGTCAGCTCCTCAGTCAGCTCCTCTGCCTCTTCACAGAAAATCTCATCCATGAAATGTCATCTACGGTTTTGTTTTTCCTAAAGAGTGAAAATCCTCTGGCTCAGTGGGAATGAGCTCAGGCTGAGGGAAGACTGGAGGATAATCATTGTCATCATCTCCCAGCCTCTTTGTTAACCATAAGTTGGCTGCTGTCACCGAGTGATCCGGGGGAATAACCTACTTTCTCTGTCAGCATGAAATAAGCATCAGACACCTTCAACCCCCCCATCTGTTCCTACCTCCGACCTCTTCTCTGTCGGTCCTTGTCCCCCAGGTTAGTGGTGGAGAATCACAGGCTGCTCCACAAACAGACCGCCGCACTTTTTCTTTTTCATGTTGTCACAGCACATCCCATCATCTGGTTTGTTGTCCTTTTATTGTTATTTATAATTATTTATTTATTGTTCAGGTCCTCCACAGGTCCGCGCCTCGCTACAGATGTTGCGTGTGCGCGCTCAGAAATGTTCCGTTTGGTTCCTCCTCCTCTCAGTCGTCGCTGATGTACCGACTGAGCCCCATTTCCGATCCGGTTCGGAGACAATCGGCGCGGGATGAGGAGGAATAATCCATACTGAGCGGATTAAATCAGCCAACCTGTGGCCGCGCGTCAATAAAATAAAAATCAAATACAAAAGTGCACGAGAGGAAACGAAGCAGGCTGGTGTGGATGGAGTCTGGAGATGATTTAATCTGTGACTGGAGCCTGCAGCTCTCTCCAACTTCTCTGCCTCCTTTTCTCCGCCTCCAGAACCTGCAGCTGCTCCTGATTGGACCGCATCACAGAACAGGTGGCTGCGTTTCTGCGAGACGACATGTTTCATTCCTCAGACCCCCCCGGGTTATTTCTGGGTTATTATTTTTACTGTAACCTCAGATAACATGATCCGTGTGGATTTCTGCTGCTGCTGCTGAGAAGAAGGCAGAAGCGTTTAGAGCACCTGTCCAAACAGCAAATGTATGGAGTCAAATTTGTGCCATAATTAAGGTTGGGGG
>NW_013953024.1:128589-133258 GCF_001266775.1 Austrofundulus limnaeus | reverse complement strand
ATTAAGACCAGGTGAAAAAAAGTTTTTTTTCTTAATTCTTTATTCATTTAATTTCTTTAAAAGTAACAAAATCTATGTACAATAAAAACACAAATCACAAATAAAACCAGACATGGGTTTTTACGATGTAAAAACAAGTGTGCTCTGCCATGTAGCATATCATTGCAGCATGGCTTTACCTGCAGCATTGGACTTGCAGAATGAGCTTTGACCAAGTTCAAATGTGTTTTCTATACCAGCTTGTGGCTGTCACGTCAGCAGGTGTTTAGAATTAAGGTAATTGTGTGACAATATGAAGTTTGAAGAGATTTTTGTTAAAGTTGCATTAGCCAGGTTTTGAACCCTGATCTCCCACATGAAAGTCCATGACATAGACCATTAGACCAATGGAGCTGTGGCAGAAGTATTTTTGCAGAAAGAGGCCACATTGCCAATACAATTATTGACACTAAACTGCATAATATTACAACAATAGAGCAGTATTAAGACAATATTATAGTAAAACATCAAAATACAATCATATTAGTATTGTAATCACTGAACTACTGAGTTTAAATATTATGAAACTATGGTGCAGTACCATATTGTGTGGATGCAGTAGGGGGCAGTATTGGACCAATACAAGGCTCCATTGACTGCCATTATAATTTATTAAACATTAATATTTCAAAAACTATAAGTTTTACAGGCACCAAAAGGCATAGCCATCATTTGGCACAGGAGCTTTACAGATATAAATTAAAATGGCAGCTCTAGGACAAAGTATGCAGGAGGAGAAGCGTGGCAAAGATGAGATGACTTGGATGGGAAACAAATCACAGGCGACAGAAAAATCTTATATCTGCACCTTTTTTCCTCAAAAAATAAATTTAAACATGATCTTCAAACAAAAACTAACAAAACCAAAAAAAAACAACCTCATATCCTAACTTAGCATCATTTCCACATTATATTATTTCATATTTCTTTAACAAAGTGACCTTAACCATTCACTTAAACATCAATATTGTTCTTGCATTTTTGACCTCACTCTCCAGATTATTCCAGTCTTATGCCTTGTACCGACGTACATCGTTCCCTTAAACAAGTTCTAAATCCAGGTTTCACAAACATCTCCACCCCTTTCAGATTTAAAACAACTTTCTCTTTTAACAAAATTCAATTTGATGTTTAAAGGCAATATACATTTATGGGCCTTATACATAACCTGTAAAATATTATAATCAATTATAATTTTTCCACTGTATTCTGACGTTTTCCCCTCAAAATTCTGAGATGAAAGTCGGAACTCCAGTAAAATAAACCAATTAATAATAATAAAGCTTTTCATAGCACTGTGCTCCTAATTCTTTTCCATATTAATCAACTAGAATTAAATATATTTTTGAAATTGAAAGTTTTATTTTTTTTTACTTTTTTCAGTTTTGAATTTAAAATTCAAATTTTATTGTCACTTTCATTTAAAAAGTTTTTTTCACTTTCAAGTATGATTGTTAGTCATTTATACAATTATTTGTTTGTTTAAAGCGCCTGTGACTATCCTTCAAATACAAAAAGTCAAAGAAAGCATCTTTATACTTAAAAAATTGGCATAGTACAGCTTATTTTACCCATTTTGTCACATAACTGACCTATTTTCTTTTGAATTTGGTTCAGCCAAAGTGAAACAGGAAGTGACATCAAAGGAGAACTCATTAATACAATATTAAAACAAAATTATCTAAATTTTAACTCTACTTTGTCTCTCTTTGATAGCGACTCAAAATAATCTAAAGAAACATCAGATTTTTCTCTACAGTCTGTTTGCTATTGTAACATCGTTCTGTTTACATGCAGACATTCCCCTTTGACATCACTTCCTGTTTCTTCACATGTAAATATCTCAACAACTGTTCGTTCCAGAGGCATGAAATTTGTTTTGCAACATGTTATCAGTGTTATCTTTCCAAAAATGCATTCATGTTTATTACAAAAATTGGATGTCACAGGCACTTTAAACTTCTTTTGTCACAACAACAGAGAATTTTACCCAAATGCAGACTTGACTTGAGGAACTTTAAAAAAAAAATGATATTTTTCATTCAAACTAAAACAAAAGCAGTCGTGGCTTATAGGTACTTGTAAACAAATCCCTGAAGAATACAAAATCAGATTGTGGTAAAACTAATAAAGCAGTGCTGCTGTGAGGAGAACAGACTGAACATGTGGAACGAGGTTGATGAGTGAGTGGAAACACCTGGTGCTGAATACAAACTGGGAACAGGTGAGAGTGGGCTTGGCAGACTGACTGAATGGAGCATAAGAGGAATGAATACTGGCTTAAAATAAAACACAATAAAATAAATATATGCCTAAACACAAAGAAACACAAAGAAACAAACTAATCATAAAACACAAACTAACCAAAAATAAAAAATATCAGATACATTTGGCTTTGATTCAGGTTAAACTGTGGCCAGATGTTAGAATGTCTTCTCAGGTTATTTACTAACTGAGGTTGAGATAAGTGGTTCTAAAATTGAGGCCAGGACTCCACAATATCTTAGGGCAGGGGTCTGTGTACCGATCCAATTACATTCAGGCAGTTATTATCTTCATTTGAAACAAAAAAATGAAAAAAAAAACACTTGTTTTTTCGTTTTTTGTTTATTGAACCAAAACGGAAAAAAAAACGGATTACGAACCGTTATCCGATTTCCTCTGAGGGCCACATGAGCATCATGGTTGCCCTCAGAGGGCCAGATGTAATTAACTTTGACATTTTGTGTTGGACTTCAACTAAACATGAAACGTGACGTTCCTCGTTTCAAACATCTGAGCACAGCTAACAAACAATAACTGAGCTCTACCTGGTATTTCCTGCACAGAAACAGTGTTTTTACACATCCTAGTATAAACAGTGAAAAGTACTACGTGTATAACTGACTAAATGAGAAGTAAATAATACAGAAACACTAGTAAAAGTCAAAGTAAGTGAATTTTAGTCATTGAGTTGTGGTGAGTATAGCTGCCATCTTGAATCCTGAGTGTGAGTTGCACACTTTCTGACAGGGAATTCCCACTGGAGGGTACATGCTTGGTCAATGCTGGCTTTAAAACAGCATTTGCCTATTTTAATTTATTAATAAAATAAAATAAAATAAAATGCCACGATGGGCAACATTTGGCCCGTGGAGTTTGAAATGTGTCTTAGTGGGTCTTGTGATAATCTCCATAGATCAAAACATATTTAAAAATTATCTGTACAGTTATTCTTACCCTTTCATTATGTGGTTAAAACTATTTTATTAGTTGTTAACTCTGTTTTTGTTGTCATGTTCTGGAATAATTAGCTTCTAAGCTATCTTAAAACCTATATTTCAATTGTGGGAGAGGCAGAAGTAGAAGCTGTAAAGTTTGGTAACATCTGGTTACAGTAATTATTCATATGAACGGTTCTGCTCGGCCTAATCTGCTTCATGCTGTGGCTCTCTGCGTGCCCATGTGCAGCCGAATAAAATGGGAGTAGACTGAGCGTTGTGCCAACGGATTAAACCGTTTTCTGATAACAGGTGAACCTGTCCTGGTATTACACAAACTGAACCTGACAGGCAGGAAATCATATCATCTGAAGGCAGAGCTACATAAAGCAGCCGTATGTCAGGGCACCATGTTTACAGTGTGAGAGGAAAGGAGACAGTTTTGTTCACGAGGAAACTGTTTTAAATCATCTGTTTGCATTGTTTTCATCCTGTCTTATTCTTGAAATGCTTTCCATTCATCTTTCTAAGTCTGAAGTCGAATCGTTCCGTCTGTTTCCTCCTCGTGACTTGAAACAAACCCAGTAATGTGCTGCTTGTGCCCTGGGACAGTTTATGACGGGTCAGTGACGGGGACAGGCCGGTTCAACAAGCTGGAAACTCCTCGGATGAAGGCCTCGGGAAAGGTCAGAGATCAGGAAAGCGCCCCACGAATCAAAGCTACTTGTTTATTTAGGCTTCATTAAATAAAACAGTCGGGTGCATGACAAATGTTAGGAAGGGTGCTACTCAAATGTTTTATTGTGTACCAGCATAAAGAAAAGAAAAGAATAAAGTTTGACAATACTATCATCAAGCTTTCCTTTTATTCATTCAGCTTAGTTAAGCACTTATATGTATCTTTGTTTTTCACTTGCAGCGGTTTTACATGATATAAAACATTATACAACATAATACAATATACCATAGGAAACAAATAAAACCCCACAATTTAAAGCATGTGTCAAACTCATGGTCCGTGGGCTTAATGTGGTCAACCACAGCATTTTGTGTGGCCCATTGCTTTAAAGATGTATTAATATGTTGTACTAGACAAAATATTTACCATGTAAATTCTCCACTTAGATGCATTTTTGCTGGCTACATGTGATGCAGCCCAGTTGTCCTCAGAAGTGGGAATTTCCCATTTACAAAATTATAAATTTAAACTGGAAGTCCAGTGGGAATTCCCAGTCAGAAAGTGGGAGAATTCAGGATACAAGATGGCAGCTACTCACCACAACTCAACAGTGAGTAAAACTCTCTTACTTTTACTTTTAATAGTATTTCTGTTTGTTTATTTCACATTTAGTCAGTCGTACACATAATGTTCAGTGTTTATACTAGAACAGGTTAAAACCAGGGTTATTAGTTAACTAAAACTAACTAAA
>NW_013953024.1:126535-128088 GCF_001266775.1 Austrofundulus limnaeus | reverse complement strand
CTTAACAATAGCCTCTACCTCAGAGGGGCCAAATGTCTGGCTCACTGCTGCCAACTAGTGGTCAGAGGCTGAACTACAACATAAAAATGAACGGCTGGCAGGAAAGTTGACATTTTAAACCTTAATTAAAAATCGATACAGGGCTTTAGAATATTGATACAGTATCGGGAAATGAAATATCGCGATGTTTCAGTGTATCGATATTTTCTTACACCCCTAGTAGAGCTCAGTTGTTTGTTAGCTGTGCTCAGCCGTAGCAATGAGACGAGGAACTTGATGTTTCTTTAGTTGAAGGTAAACATAAAACATCAAAGTTAATTACAACTGGCCCTTTGAGGGCCACCATAATGCTCATGTGGCCCTCAGTGAAAATGAGTTTAACACTCCTATTTTTAAATATATTAACAGATCAGTGAGACAGGCGTTACTTACACACTCAGAGCAAAAGGTTTAAATGTAGCAGATTTTTAAAACACGGCTGCAGAGTTTCAAACTCAGTGATGTATTTGCCTAATATGTTAGGATCAATAATTTAAAATAAACTGAGCGACAGAATAATAATCTCAGCAGGCAGCAGTTTTTTACCCACAAGCCTTCAGTTAGAAAACAGACGAGAAAAAGCTAAAGAATTGTAGTTCGACAACACAATGAAGTGGAGTAAATGAGAAAAAAAGAAGGCGAGCCAGAAGCCCTGGGGGAGATTAGAAGTGACAGAAAATAGAAATGGTGTCAGGCCACACTGTGTGTTTTTCCACAAGTCTTAATATCGTCAAGGTGAGTGGTCAGCAGGAGCAGACAGGAAGCTCCGAGTAAAGAAAGCAGTGGAGGAGGGACAGGACGGGCAATCGGGACGAAACACCTGGTAAACACTACTGCCCTGAAGCGTGTGTGTGCTGGGAGAAATGTGAATGGGGAGGGGGGGAAATATGTGAAGGAGAGAGTGAATAATGCAGAATGTAAGAAGGACTGCCAGTAGCTATGCCGACGCTGTAGTATACAGATGAGCTCCCATTCGAGCTGATCTATCTGCCTTTCTGATCTCCACTCCCAGTTTAAGGCCACATCAAAGCCTCGCCACAGGAAACGGCATCTTATAAATCACATCACGTGACGCAACAGGCAGGTGGGCGGGAGAGGAAATGAAGACGGGAGTGATGAACAAGTTGTAGAGGAAATGTGGGAGTTTAGTCATCGAGGCTGAAACCGTCATGATTCCTGTGTTTTCACGGCTCAGTTTGGTTCTTTCAGGTTCAGTTTGTGTTTTTCTGCTGTTCCGTTTGTTCCGGAGCCTCCTGTTTTTCCTGCCAACACCAGCCTCTTTCCCTCAGTAATTTTCCATTGTCAGCTTTAACTTCTCAGTCCTGCCACGTCCATCTACACCTACTCCCTGCTTTATCTCCCACAGCTGCAGCCACTCCACCCATCAGCACCGGTCCTTAAAAGCTGCTTTTCTGTTGTCGAGTCTCGTTCTAATCACTTCATGTCTGTTTGATTTTACTTAAATGGAGGTAAGGCTCGCAGTGTGTCCCTCACTGTGTGTGTGGGTGGGGGGG
>NW_013953024.1:120465-122273 GCF_001266775.1 Austrofundulus limnaeus | reverse complement strand
AATCTTGTTGCTCATTTGCTCAAATCTTGTTGCTCATTTGCTCAAATCTTGTTGCTCAATTGCTCAAATCTTGTTGCTCATTTGCTCAAATCTTGTTGCTCATTTGCTCAAATCTTGTTGCTCATTTGCTCAAATCTTGTTGCTCAATTGCTCAAATCTTGTTGCTCATTTGCTCAAATCTTGTTGCTCATTTGCTCAAATCTTGTTGCTCATTTGCTCAAATCTTGTTGCTCAGTTGCTCAAATCTTGTTGCTCAGTTGCTCAAATCTTGTTGCTCATTTGCTCTAATCTTGTTGCTCATTTGCTCAAATCTTGTTGCTCAGTTGCTCAAATCTTGTTGCTCGTTTGCTCAAATCTTGTTGCTCGTTTGCTCAAACCTTGTTGCTTGTTTTCTCAAATCTTGTTGCTCATTTCTCAAATCTTGTTGCTCATTTGATCAAATCTTGTTGCTCAGTTGCTCAAATCTTGTTGCTCGTTTGCTCAAATCTTGTTGCTTGTTTGCTCAAACCTTGTTGCTCGTTTTCTCAAATCTTGTTGCTCATTTCTCAAATCTTGTTGCTCATTTCTCAAATCTTGTTGCTCATTTGATCAAATCTTCTTGCTCAGTTGCTCAAATATTGTTGCTCGTTTTCTCAAATCTTGTTGCTCCGTTGCTCAAATCTTTTTGCTTGTTTTCTCAAATTGTGTTGCTCATTTGCTCGAATCTTGATGCTCGTTGTCTCAAATCTTGTTGCTCATTTCTCAAATGAGGTTGCTCAGTTGCTCAAATCTTGTAGCTTTTTTTTTCAAATCTTGTTGCTCATTTCTCAAATCTTTTTCTTCATTTGCTCAAATCTTGCTTCTTACGCTTAAATCCTCTTGAGACTGATGAAGAATCATATTCATTTGTGCAGCAACAACAGAAAACCAAACTGCAGACCTGATGGAGGAGGATGAGTTTCGCTTGTCTCTTCAACATAAAAAAAGAAACATAAAAGGCTCTTAAAGCAGGTTGGTGAGTAAACAGGTCGAAACCGATTAGGACTCCGAAGCTCAAACAACTCGTACGTGTCTGAGAATACGTTGGCAGAGAACAACGGTGTAAATTCACAGGAGCCGAATTGAGAACAGGTGTGGTAACTGTGGCAGTCAGGTAACAGACGGAGAGCTGAGGAGACGTGGGTGGACCCGTGTGTGACAGGAAACACAACAATTACAGTTTTCAGAGGTGACAGGAAACAGAAATAGACATTCTTCTAAACGCAACACTCTGCTCAAACTAAATAAAACTTCTCCATGGACATCTGCTTTAGCAAAATAGCATAGTTGATGTCATTTAAAAAAGAAATCACAAGGAGAATATGGAAAGTCTTTTTATAATTACATCTTAATGGCTGAATTCTTCCAGATGCATCAGTGTGAACCATTTTAATGAGCTGAGAGAGAGAGGCCAATTAGTACTACGTCTTAGACTAACAGCAGTATAATGTGCAACATCGGTTCAGGTTTCCTCAAATTTAGATTTAATCCTGGAAAGACATCATTAAATCTGAGAAAGACAGAGGAGCAAGTTTAGAGTAGAAAAGTTTAGAAACAGTAACGGTAAAAAACATTACACAATCACTGAATAATATGCTTAAAAAGGGGAAAGAATCCCAGTAAAGTGATGTTACCTGACTTTTAACATTTTCTGCCTTTTCCTCAAAGACAAACATTAAAGGGATCCATGATTAGTTGTAACATTAGACTTTATTTGATAAACATATATTTAACTGTAAAATAAAGACTGTAAAAATACTGTAGGCTGTTTAGTTTTTATAATTTTTAAT
>NW_013953024.1:118070-120031 GCF_001266775.1 Austrofundulus limnaeus | reverse complement strand
ATTATTAAAAATTATAAAAACTAAACATCCTACAGTATTTTTACAGTCTTTATTTTACAGTTAAAATAAATGTTTATCAAATAAAGTCTAATGTTATAAATAATCGTGGATCCCTTTAAAAATCATTTAATCTGAGCTACTTTGCTGACGGTTCAACAACCAAAGAATCCTGTTGTTTGTTACTTGGAAGTGGACAGAGTTTGTTACGACAATGACATGATGGAGGCACAAGTTTTGTAAAGCGATTGGTGCAACATGAGCAGGGGAACAACACAGGGCGTGTTATGTGTCGAGTGTTCACGCTGCTATAAAGAACAGGAAGTGCAGAGGCACATTTCTCTCTCTCGCCTGAGACAATTACCATTAAGTGACTGCATTTATGAAAAATGTCAGAAAAGTGATGAGTAAGTGCATTGTGAAGCTGCACGGCTCCCCCTAATAGACCACTGGGCGGCCTCACTCGATCAGACATGCCCTAATTGTTGCCCTCCTTTGGATCCTAATGGCTCCGACTGCACAAGAGGCCAGAGAGCTCGAGTCCAAACCAGCGTCTGAAACCCTCTGCTGCACACGCAGATGGATTTCTGCAGGGCGAGCAGCACTCCGTCTGCCTGAGAGGGACTAATCAAATCCAGAGAGCGGTGAACTACAGGGGGTGAAAGGTACAGAGGAGGAGGAGGAGATGTGGAGGAGGAGAAATAAGCAGGGAGTAAATGGTGGAGTTTGCAGAAAGCTGTGGGTAATAGGTCTGTTCTCCCATTTAAGCGGTGAGCAATCAGTGCAGAATATCTCGCCTCCAAACAACTGTGCCCTTTTAATGAAAAGCCCGACACGCTCGGCGGCGGCGTGCGAACACGTGCACGCCACACTGTTTTCACATCACTCTATTAGACTCTGTGTCGGCCAGAAGTTACATCGAACTCTGAAAGAAATCATCACGGCATCATGGGTTTTTAAAACAAAAGTTCAAATAAATGAGGTTCTGTGGAAAGTTATGAGCAGGTAGTATCTTACCTGTTTTAGATAGAGCTTTGAATGTGGTGGGCGTGGTTCCATTAACCAGCTAACAGCTAATAGTGGAACTTTTTTTTTTGTTTAAGAGATTAGCTTTTTCTATAAACTTCAAAACCATTGGCTGTCAGCGATTAGCTTCCGCTAAATCAGGTTTTGCTTACTTTAAGTTCGCTAACAGCTAATTAACAAGCGAACATCAACAGTGTGTCAGTCCCACCAGACTGATGCAGACTGAGAGACAGTTGTTTTAGCAGTTAGCATTAGCTGTTGGTGTTAACTACTTGTTTAGATGTGTGCGTTAATTTCCACTTGTTTTTTTATTTACGTTTAGCAGTTTTACATTAGCAAAGCTACATTTTTAGCTATCGGATTGTAAGTTAACGAAGCTAACTTTTTGGTTAGCTGTGCCCACCACTGCTGTTGACAAACCAGTTTGAATCTGACCAGACTGATTGGTTCTATGCTAGGCTAAACAGGGCAAAGACCAGTAGATATTAATGGTAGGTGACCAAGGCTGCACAGGAAGTGCTACAGCTAGCTGCCACTATTCTTTTCCCTTGCAAATAACCATAAAAATTCTGTTATTTAACATTGTAATGGAAAATACAATTAGTGTACGCACAAACAGCTATGAGATTTCTGTCGTAGTTCCTGTATATTTATGCCTGATGCCAATGGCATTTATAATGTGTTCATTTGTTCGTAGTGTTAGCAAAATATCTTATGAACTACTCATTGGATTTTAATGAAACATGGATGGACGGATGAATGGACGGAGAACAACTTATTAACTTGTGGAGTCAACCCCATTCAAAATGGCCGCCTCAGCAAGGTAAACTTATAAAGAACACAAACGGCTAAAGGTAAATTTTGATGTGGTAGTAGCTGAACATCATCCCCAACAACATATGTGCATATACATATATACATGTGCATATACATATATA
>NW_013953024.1:108625-111721 GCF_001266775.1 Austrofundulus limnaeus | reverse complement strand
CCACTATACAAAACATAATTTTGAAAAGTCAAGGCATCAGACAATGAAATAACTGTACAGTGATGAGTCCAACCAGGAAGGTTTTTTTTTTTATGAATTTTGTTGGCCCTGTTGTAGAGCCTAACTATGGGTTCTAAGATTTCATTTGTTGTAAGAGACCAAACAGGTAAACAGTACGACATGGTTGAGAGTATAATGGCACGAAGATATTTGAAACAGAAGATGTCAGATTGGATCTAATTATTGAATAAACGTATAATTTCTGTTTCAACTTAGTGATTAAGACTTGTACATGATCACGATAAGTCAAATGAGAATCCAAAGTAATTCCAAGATAAGGTAGTGACAATATCAAGGGATTTGTTTAAAAACGTGAGTTGATTTGTTATATTGAAATGTATTTTTTTTTTGTATTCCCTTCATCCCAACACTCATTTATTTCCATTGAAGAGCATCGATTGGTTTATTTAATCCCTTCGTTCTGGACTAATATTTCAGTTCTTGCAGCCTCACTGGCCTCGTCCATCGTGCTTCACTCGTCTCCCTCATTAGCCCCGCCCTCTGAGTAACTGTCTGCAGGGACAGGACAGGTCCAACAGGATGGGTGGAGGTGATGATTGAAACAGGATTTTGTTGCAGCACAGATCCAAACAGAACAAACAGGCAGTTCTGTAAATCTGGACATGACTATCAAGCAAAGACCTGTTTTATAATTTAATGTTCACCCGTGTGTTCAACATGTTCAGCTTGTTGGGACTTCTCTTCCCTGCATTTGTCTTTATTCTAAACCACAATCAAATAACTGTTTTCAATAAGCTGTGTGAAAAATAAAACTGACTTTGCATCATCAACACCTTGAAATTGGCTTCTGTCTCTTTAAGAACATCCTACTTTTTCTGACACTCCCACTTCACAATATTTTATAACAGCTTCGGGGGAGGAGTGCTCTGTGGGGCGGGAGGTCAGCTGCAGACTGAGCTCCAGGGAGGAGCTATGTAAAAATGGGCGGAGCTTTGTACCAGAAAACGTTTACGCAGCTTCACATGGTGAACAAAGGAGATTCAAGGACCCCCCACCCCCACCCCCACCCCATAAGCTACTGTTGCTCTGCTGGTTTTAGCTTTTAGCTACTGTTTGGCTAATTTAACTTTTAGCACCTGACCTGCTAATTAGACCTTTTATCTACTTTTGCTTACTAACTGTAGTTTTTACGCAAGGTTTTCAGTTTTCATTACTCTTTACAGCTATCAGCTACTTTTGCTTGTTTTCAGCTTTTGTTCTGATTTTAGATTTAAGCTACCGTTTTGTCATTTTTAGCTACTGATTTGCTAAGTTTAGCTTTTTACTGCTGTTGTAATTATCTCAGCTGTTAGCTACAAATGAGTTAAGTTTATTAATTTCTTAAAACAAATTCAACAACAAAAACACAAATCATAAATTAAATGAAAGAAGAAAAAATCTTATATTTTTGCCCCTTTTTCTCAAATAAATATAAAATAATCTTTAGTTTACAAAACAAATAAAAAAAGGTTTAACTCCTTGGACAACAATCCATACAGTTACATATTTCTCCTGCAAATTATCAATTATCATTCTCTTAAATAAACTCATTGATCTGGCATTTTTAATGTCATCTTCCAGATTATTCCATAATCTTAAACCCTGGACTGAAGTCCTCCGTTCCTTCAAACATGTTCTAAATTTAGGTTTAACAAACATCTTATAATGTAGGGTTCGTAGGCTCCTCGTTACGTTAAGTTTTGTAAAGTGTGGATAGACACATAATAATCTCCTTTACAATAACAACTCTCTTTTAACAAAATGTAATTGGTTGTTTGAAGGTTATGTGTTTTTGAGCCCTATAATAACTGATAAAATCAGGAATTTGATGGGTGACGGTGATGCTTTCTGATGCTTCTTACAGCCTTTTCTTCTGTAAAACAGAAACAGGATTTGTGATTGTGTTTTACATGCTTTCCCCAAACATCAATACAGTAGATCAAGTGTGGAACAATTATTGTATTTTATCATATAAACTGACATTTATCTGTTCCTGGATCACTCTAGGTAATTTAGAGCTACAGTTTTTTGTCAACAAATGGTTGCAACATGTTTGTTTCCTGTCTGATTAAATCTCATGTTCAGCACCAGCAGGTTTCAGGTGTGTCCACACCTCCATCTGCTGATCCTTCAGAGGATTGTTTCAGGACATGGAGCGACTGGGACGGCAGATTAGAAGAAAGTGAGTTAAATCCCTGTTTTCATTCGCTTTAATCCTAAACTGAGTGAAACCTTCAGCCAAAACAAAGTCCTGGTTTTAGCATGAATGTAATCCACAGCTTTGCCATGGATGAAGAAGTGAAACACTACAAGGAAATTTAGTCCCCGTTATGAAGAGCAGCAGCTCTGATTCTGGATTTATCGTCCCTGAAACACAACTAACTCAACATGTCAGACATTAATAAAGAAGCAAAATAACTGGAAACAGATTCATTTATTTGTTCAACTTTCATTGGTCAAAAAGTTTGTTTTACACCAGAATCTACATTTAAACATCATAGAAGAAATAAAAAAAGCCATTTTAAGACGATGTACAAGATATATACATTAAAAATACACAAATACACACACACACTGTATATACAGTATTTAAAGTCAGAGCATCAGTTTTTGCACACACTGGGGTTTAGAGGTCTGAGTCTACAACAACATAAAACTAATGATTTTATTGAACTAGTCAACACAAATCAAATATTAAACATAAACACAACTGTATTGCTGATTTGCTATATCAATAGCTAATAAATGCATATTTTATCACGCAGCTTGAAGTAATAAATGCAGAGTAAAACAGGCGACCAATTAATATCTTACCTGTTGTAGATAGCTCTTTTAATGATATTAAAGAGAAGCTGAGATCATTCAAGGAGCTATCTGATACAGGTAAGATGTTAACTGTTCATAAGCATTTCACTGCAACCCACTTCAAAAGATCTGAACTGTTTGAGGTGCAGGATTTAAAGGGAACCCGACTACTTCTAACATTAATTATTTTAACATTTACTTCAACTGTAAAACAAAGTATATATATATATA
>NW_013953024.1:69641-107625 GCF_001266775.1 Austrofundulus limnaeus | reverse complement strand
ACACACACACACACACACACACACACACACACACACACAAACACACGTACACAGAGAGAAATAGAGGGATTTTTTTCTTCATTCTGCACCCTTTTCATTCATGACATTGTTGGCTTTTTTGTTTTTATTTTTACTGTATAGATTTTGTTTTATGAATGCAAAAATGAATAAACTAAATAGGTTAAACTTGATGTCATGAAGTTCTTCATGATGACAGATTTCTACTTYGATTATTTTCTGAATCTGATGTTGAAGCTGTCTGCCAGCAGGTGTCACCTGCTGCATGTGAAAAACTTCACATGCAGCTCAAACTGTGGCTCCAGCTGAAGTTCTTTGTTCTGCTCCTGTGTGGAAGAATGTGGCTCATTGAGCTGCACATATATGATGCTTATAACGTATGATGCTATTCAGATTCCCTTTTTTCCTTTTCTGCGATACAGATAGATCTTTGTGTAGGGCAAGAAAAAGAAAAAAAGAATTTAGAGTAATTTAGGTGAGTAAACAGGGAGGGAGGTGCTGACCTGCAGGAGAAAGGAAGCGTCTGAGCAGGAGGTGGACTAATTTAAGCGATCTTTACTCTTCCACAACCTTAAKGCCCTCTTAGTACCTCTTTGGCCTCAGTAAAAGAGCTCTTGAAGGGTTGAATAACATTCCAGAGTGAGAGAGTACCTGGTGACCAAAAGCTGCTTCAGTTCGTAGTAAGAGCAGGATGGAAAAGGTTGTTGTGGTGACAACAAAACTTCTCAGATCTCCAACCAAAACAGGGGATCTTGTCTRGGCTTTAAGTCTCTTTGAGTTTTACATTTGAACAAAAAGGAGGCCTCTTTACAAGGGATGGTGCTGAAACACAGGGAGCCTGTCTGGTTTTGGTGTATTGCTCATATATACACAGGACAAATACTTTATTATCCATCTTTAATGTCTGCTCAGATACTTGGGAGTAAAAAAGCAGGTGCTTACACAACATTTGTCTGTGTCTGCTGATTTGGCAAGTTCTAAACTTCTCTGTAGCAGAACAAGAGGAAAAGAGGCTGTGCATGAAAGAAAAAAGGAGTAAGAAAGAAATATTTTTTCTTATAAAAAAAGAGGTTTTTTACAATATACTGTKTGAGGTGAAGCTCCTGACGTTGTCCGATTTGGGGTTTGAGATGTAAAATCAGACATCAAATAATTGCTAAAACCTTCTATTTAAGACCAATTACTTATGTATTAGTGCATTTTGTGTACACAAAAAATATATATACATACTGTTACGCCTTCATTAAAATGGTTGAGCAAATATGTTTAAAACTTTGGCTGAAATTGTAAGAAAATAACTTAAAAAGCATGTCTGGTTAGATTTCTGTTGCCACCAAATAGTTTTTTTTTTGTTCCATTTCCCTCTTATTTACCCCACAATGAAAAACATGAGCTAAACACTGATGAAGACATTATAAAGCATGAAGTTCTGAGGTATATTAATATCAGATGTTTATTCAAATTATTCATCAAACAATAAACAAATTTATTTCAAGTTCAGTGCTATTACTTAAAAGATGCCACTGATATATTTAAAAGGTTTTCATCATGAAACACACATGGGCAACATATGGTCCAAGGGTCTCAGTGGTATTAAATGAAAACAAAACAATTTTAATGAAAACCAGCCTTTTAATGATTAAACCTCATGTGGCTGAAAACAAAGTCCACATTAAACATTAAAACATTTTTCAGGAGCAGGTTAAACATAAACGTTTAAACAAATAAATAAATTAAGTTTAACATATTTTAAGTTAACGTGATGTTTTACAAGTGCCAACTCGACCCAGAAATATCCCCAGCTAGGATTAGAARTGGCAACCTTCTTGCTGGGAGGCAGCTTTCTGATGCACCGCGCCACCTTCCCTTAACCTAACAAGGCTTTCAGTAATTTCATTGTCAAAATGAGTTGTGAAAACTTGGATTTTTAGTCTATAGATGCTGCATTAAAYCAAAAATGACAACACTGGCCTTATGAGGACACCTCTATTGAGAGAGAGAAAAACAGCCACAATTTTTCTAGAATAATATCAGACAAAGTAASACAAAATAGAGCTGGTTGGATACACAATATATTTTARTTATTGGGGGTTAATGAGGCACCTTGAGTGGAACATGGTGAAGGATGGAGGAACTGAATAACARATAAATGGTCAAACTAGATGTGTGTGACCAATTGCTGGAAATTTTGATGTGAGGTGGGAATCTGGGAAATTCAACATAATGTAGGTTACTCATAAAAGCAACAGAGAGTGATTGAAAAAGATGGATGTTTTTAAATGGCTAGTAATTAAATTAAAGATTTAGTAAGAAACAATCAGCATTTATTGCAAGAAACTTGAAGATGGCAATAAATGCAATCAATTTGTGTAAAATGCAGACGTTTGTGGTGCATGTTTCATTTGAAAGCCGTTTTTGCTGTCTGAATTGTATGATTAAAAAATAATAATAATCTATAAATTCTATTTCTTGAAATTAATTGTGACAATAAATCAGATCAACATCAAGTTACAGGGGCAGCCATTCTTCCAGAAAATTGTTTAACATCTTTGTCTAAAAATTTCACAAAATTTCGCTATTATAATTCATTTTTCATCTAATTGTGTTGATGAATGTGTTTTATATTTATGAATATCAATAAAAGATTAAACGAATAAGAAAATGTCGAGTTCGTGCACAAACGTGAGCATGCACTTTCACAAAGAAAACGGATTTTTTTCAGAAGAAGAACAAAAGTGATCTAATGAATCAATAAATGTGGAGTTATCAACAGAGGTGACGTAATGTGTATGCTGATGGATCATTCCTGGACGGGGGGAGGAGGGGGTGGAGGAGAGAACAGCCTCTATTAGGTTCATCGGTCAGGTGTGCTCGCGCTCCCCCGCGCCTCAGCGTGCAGATGGTACAGTCCACATGCAGCTCGGAGTTTGTCGCCGAGGAGCTCCCACTGTTCAGCGCCGCTCAAACTGGCAAGTAATAACCGCTTCWGGCAAGGAGCAGCGGGCTGCGCTTCGTCTTAAAAACATGTTACCCTCCTCTCAGGGGAGACACCGGCTCGGACACCAGAGCAGGGTTGTAATCTACCACGTGCTCTGCATTGTTTCAGGTGAGTCCTGGTTTGTGTTTTTTTTTTTTCTGCTTTCTTCCAGCAGCGTCACACAGAAGTTTTTGTGACTGTCACGGTGCGTCGCGCATCTTCTCCAACAAACGAGTTAAGCGCAAACTAACGTTTTGAAAGTGTAATTTAATTGAAGTTGTGATTCTTTTTTTAAAATTAAGCTCAAATGGTGGCATGGGGATGCTAAAACTTGGCTAAAAAGAAGTTCGTGACAAGCAGCCCATAGGCTCCATCGACTGCGGTTAAAGGTGCGCAGGCAGAGGTTTAAACTAATCTATACGGCTGTGTCTGGTTCATTGGCAGCCATATTAGCTTCATAAAGCTTCAGAGTAAAGTAGCACGACGCTGGGATGCCACCTGCTTTAACAAAAGTGCTGAAGAGGGTCAGCCCCCATGTGCCCGCCGTGCAGCTCATTATGGTTTAATCAAAGACTCGGCTGTTTTACTCTCTCCACCCTGAAACATGTGCCCCAGCAGTGCTGCTTTCACATTTAAACCCCTCCAAAACGTTTGGTGCCGTGTTCTTCCTAAGGTAAGAAAAAAAAAAAGAGACAAACCATGACACAATGTTGCTTTAAAATGTGTGGAAACCACTCTCCTCTTCAAAATGTCTTTATAAAATAACAAAAAGTAAGCTGAATCCTTATTGTTCCTTTTTTAAAAGTATGTTTTGCAAGTGTAATGTAAAAGCCACATGAAAAACTCAAATTTCCAGGCAAACAAGAGATGACTCTTCCCACAAATAATGTGCACAAACCACTGTTTGATGTTGATGAGGGCCTCTCTTGCAATTAAGCAACAGGACTGTTCGTGGACAACAAGCTTTTGTCTGGTGCACTTTGACTAAAACTTCAAATTCAGACTCTCAGTAAAAGCCTAGAGACACTAAAGAGTTGCTCAAATATCGTTTGCCTTAATTGAAAGATGCCAATGCAAAAACACTCAACTACTCCTATTACTGTCCAAGGGTTTTGTCCCACATCTGATTGCACAGCTTTGAAACGAAATGCAAATTATACACGGAAACACGAGGCTTGTACAGGAATAGTGTGACTTTTGGTAGCGGTACATCAAACAACAAAGACAAAARTGGCAAAGAAAAGGGATATGATTTTTGGCAAAACAGAGGAAACACTGCACCTTTTAGTTCCCTAAGCATAGACCGATTTCACATTATAAAAGTACATGCTCATACTGACTTAGACTTTTTTTTGTTTTGTTTTTTTACGGGCATTTTGATATATATATTTTTACAAACACATTTTAAGATTGATGATTTTTACAGGTGTTGTTTTTCTTCGAAATGTTCAATTAAGAGTTGACAAAGTCGTAACAACTCTCTTTGATGTTCAAGTTATACATCAAACCACTAGCATTTTTTTTTCTTTCAGCCACTGTTTTTCCTCATATGACAGTTTGAGCCACTTGAGATAAAACACCAAACTTCCACAAGACGGCTATGAAAACAAAGATATAACCATTCTAGACCAGAAGTGCCCAAAGTGGGGCCCGTGGGCCAAAATTGGCCCACCAAACCATTTCATTTGGCCCACCAACAGTTGTTCTGGTTATTGGATTGTAATTATGTTCAGATTGAATATAAAATTCAAGTAACTACAAGAGACATTTAGATTAGATTTAAGCCCATATCTAGATTTGCACACCTTAAAAGACCCCATATATCTAATTTTTAAATTATGAATAGTTTCATGAGCCTTTGCTGACWTTGCATTGACTTTGCATACATTGAGTTTTCTCCATGTCCATGGGCTAAAAAAATGTAGGCAACCACACTAGCTCCTAGCTTAATCATAAAAATAAAACAAGTTTATGTAAGAAGTATTTGCATTTCTTATATTATTGCATTTGGCCCGCGACCCTCAGATCGATTTTTAATTTTGGCCCTCTTAGGGAAAATGTTTTTTTTAATTTAGGCCCTCTCAGTGAAAATGTTTGGGCACCCCTGTTCTAGACTCTTTCAGAAGATGCCCCATGYTGAGTGTTCTGACCACCTCTGCCCATTCCAAAGATGGAGTAGGTGAGAGTGGGAGCAGAAAATCCTCTCTGTCATGCCTGCAGAAGTTATCGGCACAAAAACTGGCTGAAAGCATGCAGCATCACAGATATAACCATGGTAAAAAGCCCTATTATTTTTAAACCTAAAATGTTTAAAAGACAAAGTTGGACTTATGTTTGATCTATTCAACATAATGAGTCAAAAGCCTGCTGCTCRGAGTGACAGCAACATCAGAGCAGATCAGTTTGTTTCCCCAAAGCCACTCACTGGTTATGTGCATGTAAATGCTTACAAGCAGACGTTTCTTCGTTAATTATTAATTACTCAACACACCACAGACATTGCAAGCATTGGGTATTGATTGGACAATTTCCTGTGAACAGAGTCCTCTTAGAGTTTCTTTTCCAGTTAGCAACCACGTCTCATTACAAACACAGAAAAACACAGCTGGAACGTCTGCCGTCATCATCCAACTTGGTTTATTTGTTCAAAACGGTACTAAGAAAATGTGGCTAAAGTGCACTTTTAAAAAAATACATTTAGGTCCATATCTAGAGAGACAACATTTTAATAATTTTGGTTCTGTATATTATCACAATGAATTTTGAACAAAACATTTGGGATGCAGTTGATGTTCAGATTCGCAGCTTCAATTCAGTGAGTTGAACAAAATGATTGCATAGAATGGGGGGAACTAAAGTTTTTTATTTTTTTGATGCGATCCTTTCATTTCAGGGTCTCAAAAGTAATTGGACAAGTTAAATAATAAATAAAATGTTCATTTCAAAGCAAAGGGTCCTCTAATTATAATTCTTGGTTTAAAACCCACTCCTAATATTGTAGCAATGTCTCCGGTGGTTGTTTTTTGTTTTCGCAGCATAAGGATGGCTTGTCCAGCTCTTCTGGCCGCATCTTTTATTCACAGCAAAATTTTCTGAATGCAAGCAGCACCTGAYATCAAGAAAGAATTGCCCACACCTGTAAATGAAATAGGCTTTGACTCAGTCAACCAGTTATTTTTGTTCCCATTCAAAGCCTGGTGGACACATGTTAAGGAGCTGAACTCCTAATCATTCATCCAGTTTTAATGTAGACAACCTCAAATGAAAGCTGAAAGTCTGGACTTTATGTCCATATTATTAAATTATAACTTGAATATGTTTCAGAGTCAAGAAACAAAACTTTGTGTCAGTGTCCAAATAGATATGGATCTAGCTGTAAGCTTCGTTTGACACATTTTTGATTTGAAGTTTTTGACAGATGGAGAAAACTTCTTGCTGAATCATTTATGTAAATGGGTTCTAAATGGATTCACCACTGGTGGCCAGTTTAACAGAACCAACCCAATRAACAAACAAGAAGCATAAAAACTGACTTTCTGGTGGGATGAAGTCCAACTTTTATTTTTAAATTTTTTTTGTCAGTTACCACTCAAATTTTTACTTTGAGCATGACGAGCTGCTCTTTAGCAAGATAAACACAATATTGCATTTCTTTACCACCACAAGAGACTCACTAAAGGTATTATTAGCTAAAAGCGTCAGAGTATTCCCCAGGAGCAAAGTGTTCTTATTGGCAGAATAAGTCAGATCTGTTTTTTTGCTGTGGCAAAGATATATATTGTGTTGAATTTGTAAACCAAACCAAATGTGTCTATAAAAGTTTTTATTTTATTTAAATCATAATGAGGATTCCCTTTTTAGTCTCTGGGGCATAGCAGAAATCATAGTTTAATGTCAAGCAATGCAGCACAAAACATATTGCCCTTATCATTATCACTCTTTTGCGGAGTTAGAGAAAACACAGGCACAGTTATGCAAGGTTGTCATCACATCATCATTAAAAATTAAATTCAGTTGCTGTACCTCTTCCATTTCAAATTCAGTGCAGGGGAAATGCTTTTTCTTTACTCCCACTATTTTCATATCTATTCCTGTCGTTCAGAAAGGCACAGAATCAGCTTTTTACTCAAGAAAGTGGATTATTCTTCTGTGTTGTTGTTGCTAGAGTATTTCCATACATCCATCCATTAGCTGCTTTATTCTATTAGTGTTGTGTGTGTTTGTGTAGGTGGAGTGTGTGTTTAGCCTGTCCCAGCTGGCAAAGAACATGATGCATTTTAGATAAGTTGCCAGTCCATCACGATGTGGCATTTATTTTTTTAGGTCACAAAATCACTTCAATTCAATGTTTCTCCAGTACTCTTGAAAAGGTTCATTAAACTTATATTTTTCCACTGGTAGCATTTTCTTTGAGTCACATTTGGTGTTTCAACCCCTTGATTTGTTTGCAGCACTGTTCATGTTGAAAGTCTTGTCAATAATGACCTTTCTTGAGATCAGTTACCTCCCTTTTTTTATTTCTTTCAAATACATGTACTGTGCAGTCTTTATCCTTATTATTCTTGGTGGTTTTGGTTTTTAAGCTGGATTTCGAATTGATTACTTCACACAGGAAAAACCAAAGTCGTTATGTTAGCGTTTGACTGTATAAGGGAAATTGTTCAAGTAGCATTTAGTCTTAAGTGAGCCTTCACCATTTTTGGGTTCATGCTATAATTGTGACTGAATATAACAATTTGAGGTTTGCACATTAGGTTCTGTAGAGTTCACTTGATATTGCTAGTTGTAAAAATAAATCCATATTTTTAAGACTATGTTGGCGTAGTGTTCYTTCTTGCCTTAAATTTTGTCTTTTGACATGAAAAAGTCTTCCAAAACTTCACTTGACTTTGTGCAAGAGAATTGATACAGTTTTGCAAGCAAAGGATCGTGATTTTAAATATTGTCTTGATTTAGCTTTTTCCTGATCAGTTTGCATTAATTAAAAATCTAATTACTACCTTGGATAGTTTTTTCAGTTAACAGTTTCCACTTGATACTACCCCTAAAATGCATCCTTTCTGCTCCTCACAGCACCTTTTGCTGAACCCTGCTGTTTTTATCTCCCTGCAATAAGATGGTTGGCCCATCCTTTCCCATTGTACCCCCCCACACACCCCCACGCTCCACAGAGGGATCACTACACTGAGCAGGTGTGTTTCTGCAACCGTTCCCCATTGCTGCTTAGACAGGATGCTGATAATGGTCTGCACTTCTGTTCTGAGTGTCCAGACTACAGTGGTCACCCCACCCACTGGGTGTATTTTCTGTAGGGGTGAACTTCCCAACAAACCCATTCAGTTTTTTAGTAAAACATTCATTCATTTTAAAAAATACACTCATGTCAGTTTTTCTTTTAAATATCACATCCTAAAGCTGTGGGGGGACGGCAATTTAAAAAATGTTTTTTACAAAGAAAAACAATCAATTTTAAGTTGCATGAATAAAAATGATGATTCAATGAGAAAGCAATGTTTTTGCTGGAATCTTTGGGCCCTGGTTTTCATGTTGATATTTTGATAACTTTAAGCCCTACTATTCACAACTGGTTACAGTTTCATTAAGTCTTACTTTTTTCTGATTGGTTCAAAAAGATCAAGGTTAACAGTGCAGAGAGATGTCAAACTCCAGTCCTCGAGGGACGCTGTTCTGCATGTTTTAGATGTTTTCCAGCTCCAACACACCTGATTCACTGATTGAATTAACTCTTCAAATTGTGCAGAAGCCTGTTAATCACCCAGCCATCAAAGTCAGGTGTGTTGGAGCAGGAAAACCTCTAAAACATGCAGGATTGTGGCCCTCGAGGACTGGAGTTTACATCCCTGATTCCATGATCAAACTCATTTTAAAGGTTTGTCTGCACTGCCTGTTTTTCATTCTTTTATAGAAATGAAGACATAAAAACAGATTCTAGTTTTTACTCAAAAAGTAAACCATTAAAGGAGTCACAAAATAACTGCATCACTTCACAAGGGCACCCTCTGACATGCCCTGCAGTGGGGGCTCGGGGGGGGGGGGGGTAAATTTCCAAGGCGGGAGAACTTTCTTTGTGTATCTGTGTGGCAGATGTCTGTTATGAAGTGACAGTTTATTAAGACACGTTCAACTGCAGTGTCTGTGCCAGCTGTTCAGAAACCGCTTCAGACGGCAGCATTTCTACAAAGAAAATGCTCAAGATCTCGAATCAAGAGGCTGTTTGTGATAAATCATCTACCTAGTTGCCATTTTGAGTAATTGTTTTAAAATGCAAATAATGTTTAAATTGCTAAATTGTGCTTTTGTTTGAAAGTCAAAAAGCTATTTCAGTGTATTCATCACTACCCAACTCTATTGCATGTATAGCATTTATACTTAATAAATTGTCTGAGTATGACTAATTTTCATTCTGTCACCAATCTTAATGTGATTTTTCATTTTTTATAAGCATAAAAATTTATCTATCTTGCAACCAAACATGAACATTTAATGGTTTTTAAAACTGAAAGAACTGAAAAATGTTTTTTTTTTTTTCCAACACCTGCACTTCTTTGTTTTGCAGTAGAAAACTCTCTGCACACAGTGCCAGTATTTCAGGTCCTGGCCCTCTTAGATCAAGATTGGTCGAAGACGGAGTTGTTTTTGGAAAAACAACAATAGAATATTTGGAGTTGGTTGCCAAGCAGTGCAACAGATTTTGTGATATCTATCTTCTGGCAGCTTGTTGCAATTAGTTATCTTGTTACAGATTTTGGCAGTCTGGTAGTGTTACTGTATATTATCTTTTTGATCTCCATAACACACTTCCAGTGTCTTCGTGTACTAAAATCCTGGTGATGTTTGCTTCCTCCTGTGTCTTGTATGCTGTTGTCTGTCTTCGCTCTCAGCCTTCTTTTATTCTCTCAACAATGTCATTTTATTAGCATAARGCTTCCTTTCCCTTTTTCTAAAGCAAGTGCAGTCTGTTCTTATCTCTTGGACCTTCCTCTGTGTAGCAGTGAGTTCTTGCCGTCAAGTCTGACTGCAGTTCTGACAGGTGCAGGTGGCGGAGTGCACGAGTTGGTTATATTTGAACAAAAGACATACACACAGTCTGGTTATAATTCCTGAATTCAGGTCAGTAGGAGGGAGGCTTTTTTCATGATTGGGAACACTAAGTCTCTCTGTAAGCTGTGCGTTGTTTGTTCAAGGCCTCAAAGCCTGCATTTGTGGTATAAAGTTAGAAACCCTATCTGTTCCCAAAATATGAGAGATGGAAAAAATATGAAATGATTTCTATAAACTGATATCTCCAATACTGTTTTCTTATGTTTTTGATATTTTTGACTGTAACTACAGGACTTGTCTGTCATTTTTAACAGAAAATGTGTTCCTCTAGTTGTTTTAAAAATGTTTTTAATCAGAACAGTTGTCTCTTATAAGGTTTTCAGCTATTGTCCTCTCTATGATAGGATCTCTGGGTTGCAGCATATATTGCTACTAAACCTGTCATGATTGAAAATGAATCACAGTCACAGATGCATGTTTTACCTCATGCACAATCCAACTTGTTTGAAACTTATGAAGTTATAAAGCCAAATTAGGGGTGGGCAAAAATATGTACAAATTGTCATCAAAATGTTATCTTTTAAAGAGCAAAAATGTCATTTAAATTCGATATTCTTCAATTCAAGTGGCGATATCTCTAAAAGATTGACTATTTTAAAAACTATTGAGCAGTTATGAAGTTAAAGGACATTTTAAGGGTTGAAGGAAACGTTTTACCTTTTTGTTTACTAAGTTATTTAAGTTTAATAAAGTGTTTTTTGTTTTGTTTTGTTTTTTTCTCTGGCAGGTGCGTGGTGCAGTCAGGTGGTGGTGCCAAAGAGGGTCAGTGCCGTGCTTGGAAAGAACGTCACATTAGAGTGCAGGGTGGAGGTTGGCTCAAACCTCACGCTCACTCAGAGTTCCTGGGAACGCCGTCTACCTTCGGGCTCTGTTGCTGTGGCGGTGTATAATCCAGAGTTCGGCACTTTCATCCCTCCAGAGTACTTAAATCGCTTGCATTTTCGCTCCCCCTCCTCTCACGACGCCACCATAGTGCTGGATAATGTGGGCTTCTCAGACGTGGGGAGCTACACCTGTAAGGTAGCTACGTTCCCCCTGGGAAACACTCAGGCCTCCACTACTGTCAGTGTTCTTGGTAAGTATGTTTATATTTTCTGCTGCATCACAAGTCTACTGCAAATTCTCTCTGAACCATAACCAGCGAGGCAGAAACAGTTGGTTTATGTATGTGTAGGTTAATGAACATTTTATACTCTTAAAGGTGTCCTGTCCTGGTCCTCAAAGGTCACTATTCTGCATGTTTGAGATGTTTTTCTGCTCCAACACATCTGATTTYAATGAATTAGTGATTAAAAGTATTCTGCAGAACTTATAAACATAATTAAATCACTGAATCAGGTGTGTTGCAGCAGTGAAACAAGTAAAACATACAGGACTTGGATTGGACACCCCCTCTCTAAGGGCAAACTGCACCTCCCTCACACACAGGACACGTCACATGTCACACACAAACACAGCAACAACACAATAACAGAGGGTTTGGATGAAGATGTCAGAGCAGTTGAAGTGAGATGAGTGGTGTATTTCACTGACTTTTCTGCACATCCACAAACTTTGGACCAATGGCACAATACTCGGCACATACCCACAGTGCTTATGCACAGAACAAGGACAAAAACGCAGGATTTTTTTTTTTTTGAAAATAAAAACAAATTTCAACACATCTTGCAGAATATAAATCAGCATTAAAGTTACAGCTATTTCTGCATATATCAGAACAAAGAGTACTTAATCCAACTAAGAGATCAAACAAATTTAACTAGGATTAAATCCTTTGTTTTTGTTCTTCTAACTACATACACTTAGGTTTATTAATATAATGGGGTTTAGATGCATCTTGGCAGTAAAATAAAATTCGTCCATTAAAAACGTATATTTGTTGGATGCTTTGGGATAGTTAGGAATTATTTATTCATTTTGTTTTCTGAACACCTTTTTTTTWAAATGTTTTCAGTCAATCAAATTGAAAGGTTAGTTTCATACTTCCTGTTTATAGACTGCAGAAAAAGTAGGTAGATTGTCTTAATACTGTGCTGTTTGATCAGAAGGAAAAGCAGAAATCTAACAGCTGTCTTGATGCTGTAGGTCCTTCCCTACTGCATGAAGAGAATTTAATTAGTAAAGATGGCTGAATGAGTTTTTCTTCTTTAGATTTTCCCCAGTTGGCAGGCTCACGTCGCATATCAAGAGTTTATGATAATTAAATGCTTTGAATGGTATAGATGTATAGCTTATCTGTTTGTGTATTTGCAACACTTGTGTTGAAAAAAAATTGAACCAGATTGAAAAATATTTTCCCGGTAAGGGTAGCTCATATTAGACTTACAGTTTCACAGGTGACAGTATAAAAACACAAAAATGGATTTGGTGCAACGTTACTAAAACTTCAACAATGTTCAGATCATGTGGAAACTCTTATTCTCTCCTAACAATTAATATTTGTGGAAATGTCATAATTCACGCTCTTTATGTTGTCAGGGTTATCATTTTGATTGATGTAGAGTTGCAGAAAATATTTTGCAACACATCAGAATCGACTGCTTGGACTAAAATAAATGGTAGGCCACACTTTTAAAATGCTTGTCAGAAATATGTTTTGCCTATCAGATTGTTTGTCCTGGATACCCACTCCTGATAAAAATGATGGTGAAGCACACAGTGTTGTATCATGGCAACTGCAGGAAAGCTGAAAGATTGAAGAAAAAGTAATTATAATATTTAACAATATTGCATGTTGCTTGTTTTACTAATACCAATGCAGTTCTAGATTTATTTCATCAGGGAAATGTATGTTGCAATAAAAGCACAAAAAAATACTTTGAGACATGATCTGGATTGTGAGTATTGTGAATTTGTCCATTTTACCTTCTGTCCCAGAATATTCTCCATTGCTGTGATGTGACTGACTTTCTCCATAAAGGTCTGCTTTTAATCTGAAATTTTCAGAGCCAATGGGAAGCATCACAAATAACTAGTTTAATCAGGGTCTGTAACCAATTATGAATTATTTCCTCAGCTTGTTTGTAATAACAGGTTCCACAGTTTTGCTTTCAATTCTGCTGAGGGGATTACACTTCTTCCATTTGGGCCAGTAGTTGTTGGTACATGCTCAAAAACCCAGTGTGTGCAACCACTCAGTCTGTTTTCACAAAGCGGATCATAAGGATGACTGGAGCTTCTAATGAAGTGTTGAACTAGGGATGTAGTAAAGCAGAAATTCTGCAAATGTTTTTCTGTAATGCAGACTAAAGCTGAAAAAGTTATTTTCTTTGCGTTATGCAGTGGAGCCAAAGGTCTACGTGTCTGCTGGTTCAACTGCCCTGATCGACGGTGGCAATGAAACGGTGGTGGCCACCTGTATCGCAGAGCGAGCTCGACCCCCCGCCGAAGTGTCGTGGGAGTCAAACCTCTTCGGGCAATCAGAGGTGCAGCCTTTTGATGACGTCAACGGCACAACCAGCACACAAGTCCGCTACATATGGCAGCCCACGCGACACGTCCAGGGCCAAGCACTCACCTGTGTGGTCCGCCACCCAGCCCTGCATAATGACTTCAGGATCCCTTATCAGCTCAATGTGCAGTGTAGGTCCAACAAACTGTCTCTGTGTATTAACATAACTGAGGGAGAATTTCGTAGTAAATTGTTTCTAAATAATTAAGTTGAGATACTTCAACAATCTACACTTAAATATTTCTTACAACTATAGTCTAGTCGTTATTAAAGAGGGCAAGTACAAACGTGTTTGTTTTATGCAGGGTCACAAGCCAGAATTACTGTTTTTTTAATCCTCTCTTATGTTCCTGAACATTTTATAGCAGTTGATTCTTTACTATTTCAATTAAATTCAAATTGTAGAATACTTTATTGATCTCAGAGGGAAATTAGATAATAAGCATAATAATAGACTAGTTTTTTTCTGCTCTGCAGTTGCTCCTGATATCTCAGTCGTGGGGTATGATGGGAACTGGTTTGTGGGCCGTGAAAATGTTCAGATGGCGTGCAAAGCCAACGCAAACCCACCAGCTCATCACTTCAGATGGATCAGGTGTGTGCCTGTTTTGTGTTTACATATTGGTTGTAATTGACACAACAGAGAACGGGGCAGGATCTGAGAAGGAGTTGTATCAGGCAATTTTTGAAGCCATAGCAGAAAATACGTTCTTGTAATTTATGAATTAGCCTCATTAGGATTTTTTAATCTGTTTGGATTAATTTAAAGGCTATAAATGCGTATTTTTCAACAAGTACACGTATTTTTGCTGGTAATTTTCTGCTTAACTTGTTTCATGGGGGGAGGAGGAGGGCTGAAATGTTAAAGTTCAGCTGGTTACAGTACACTGAAACTCTAAAGGTATAGCAATATTTAATTTTCAATTTTCCTATGTGCCCTGACATTGGCAGTAAAACTTAGTTTGCCTTGACCATAAAACTTTAAGCACTTGTCAAGCACACCATGTCCTAAAACTGTCCAAGAAAAGCTGCAGAGATGAACTACAGCTCGTCTGCTTTACTTAAAGACAGGAGTTTAACTTTGTCYGCTAAAGAAACAGAAATGACGACAAAATTCTGAACGTGGTCTGTGAATCTTGGCTAATCTCACAAACTGATGTGATTCTTCAGGTAATGTTTTTATGCATCTGTGTTGCTTTATCTCTTTAATATTTTACCTTCAATTCTACTGTCTGACAACTTTTTAATGTACAAATTCACACTAATACCTTTTAGTTGAGAACTAATCTGCTTCATAGTAACTCCTTAATCAGATTAATAAGACAGATTTCTCAAACTGCATGAATTTGATTTAATTCAGACATAATTCATATCTCATACAACTAATGTTGGCATGCTGAAGCTATATGTTGTGTGTTTTTACATCAATATAACACCAGAACTTTAGTTAATTAAAACTTGTTTTTAGGTTGCAGTCTTTTAATAATGTACTTAAATTAAGTAAGTTTCTCTTTGCAATATCAAAATGTTGTTTTCTTAACATTGTATCAAGTTGTAAATGTGATCACAGCTCATCAATAGAAGTTGAGCCACTGCTTCAGCAATTAAGGTGTTGAATTGTTTTAAATCATAATTACTGTATAAATATTTCATACCTTTTTTATAAAAACCTGTTTATCAAACTCTGTCTTTAAGGCAGGAGAGGAGAAGTGTAAAGTAATGCAGTAAAACTTTTGATACTTGTAGTTTAAAAATCTCAGAAAAACAGAACAAACACAACTAAAGACTTCAGCTTTCCTGTTCAGACATTACGGAGTGTTTTGTACCTAGCATAACCATTAAAATAGTTGMAAATTATCCTGTATTTGACATTTAAAAAGTAACATGCACTCTTGCTTTTATTTATGCCTCTGACTGTCCTTTCTGTTCGTGCTTCTCAGACTGGACAGTGAAATGCCTGAAGGGGTAGAAATAAGAAACAACACTTTGCTCTTCCTGCGTCCGCTCCATCGCAACGACTCGGGCGTTTACAGGTGCGAGGTCGCCAACGACATCAACCTCCGCAGTCGGGATGTGCGCATCCTAATACAAGGTGAGCGGCGTTTATAGACTGGGACAGAGCTGACTCTGGCTGCTTCGTAGTCTCTTAGGAAGTACGGTGCATGCGTGTACGTCATAGAGGGTATCACTGCCTGTGACATCGTCCTTCAAGCTGAAATGTGACACTGCATCGCCCACTGACAGAATCACCCTTGGTGCAGTGGTTTGGATCTGATCTTAGATCTAGTTTTAATTGCATGCTGATTAGTTTTGATTAACATGAGGTCTCCAGATGTTAAACAAGGAGTTCCTGGGTCAAACATCTGCCAGTGTTTAAGTCCTGTTAAACCACAGTCCACTGCCTTTCTGTCCCGCTGGCTCGGTGTTGAAACACTTCACGTCTCTGATGGGAATGATGAGCATGCTCCTCTGGTTTCACAAAATCTTCCTTGCCTGTGGAAACTCTGTTCTTCAATGAAGTTTTGATTATTATGGGATTTCTTTTCCCCCCTTTTCATGTTCCTCCTTTTTTGTGTCTCTTTTTTTTCCTATTCTGCATGTGTCATGCAGTAAGAGGCGAAAGCCTGCAGCCTCACTGTGAGATGATGTCCCAGATTCATGAAACATTAACTAGTCCTTTTCAACTCCTATTTATTATTTATCATCCATATTTCATTTTCCTTTGAGAGGGCCTGTGTGTGTGCACAAGCTTGCACATGTTAGTGTACGCTTTGTTGTATGTGTTGTTGTGGGTGTGCTCATGTCAGTTCACTGCCTCTGCACAAAGTCATTCAATTTATACACTTGAAAACAACAAACCTCTGGGTTCATGTTTCAGATCTCTGAGCTGTGAATAGTTGCCTCACATCTTTGGTCTTTAAATGACGTTYAAGTATCAGCAGTTTGCATCTGAGCTTTTTCAGCTCAGATTTGTACCGCTGCTTCTGATTAAACCCTTATGTTTTGTCTGTGGGTAAAGTCCTTAACGTAGTTTGTTTTAGGGCTGGTTTTCTTCCATGTAACAACATATTCAAACTAATTAAAAATTTAACATAATTATCCAGCTGCAAAGAACCTTTTAAGGTTAAGAAACCAAATAATTTAAACTCTTAAAGACAAATTTTTCCCTCCATGTAAAATTCTAATTTGTATACAGGATAGTCTGTTTTACTTAAATTTTATTTATTTATTTTTTCCATCCTTTGTCACTTCATACCTAACTTAGRGCCAGCAGCAACAATCTCATATATTTGTTACTCAGTGACACACCAGTCATTCAGATGGTGAGCAGAATGGGATCATTTTCAGCTTAACCAGTGATTAGATGATCTGAAACTCACAAATCCAAGTTAGTTGTTTATGTGAAATAAACACCAGCTAAGCAGTAATTAAACCCAATTAGTTGTTGTGCAATGTGTTTGAAAGTTGAAAGTGAAGTCAGGAGAAGTGTCATAAGCAACTAAAAGAACATAAATAAATCAATCAGGAGGATTGTGTGACTGGTATTGTTGATCATGGATGCTGGTTTTATCATAATTTGGTGACAAAATTCATTTTCACTTRGCTGTTCGGCCATTTTAAATTGGTTGTGTAAATACAGGTTGAGAAATAGTAAGGAAAAAATAGTTTTGGGACTGTGTCCATAAAATGTTAATTTGAAGCTGTGTACTCTGTCTTTAATCCTGTTTAGAAAGATGCATTTAAATGGAGACGAAGCTTTTTTAGACTGTTTTTTTTCTTATTACCTTGCCCCTTTGTTTCTCGAAAAAAGCTGAACAAATAAAGTTTTTAAGTATTTTGAATATGGGGAGTTATTCTAACCATAGTTGGATATATTTGAACCAAATATTATATTTTTATTCTTTTCATGCAAAACAATTTTCAAACCTGAGGCCTCT
The DNA here is from genome assembly GCF_001266775.1 of Austrofundulus limnaeus. Taxonomy (NCBI): domain Eukaryota; kingdom Metazoa; phylum Chordata; class Actinopteri; order Cyprinodontiformes; family Rivulidae; genus Austrofundulus; species Austrofundulus limnaeus. The sequence continues at coordinate 90,119 of NW_013953024.1, read as the reverse complement.
GTGAGCAGATGCACTATAGTTTAGTTGATGTTTGTCTTCCTGTCCCTTCTTAGTGAAATGCTGATGTAGCTGTTCATCTTTCTCTCCCTTTCACTCTCCATCCCCCTCTCACCCTCCCCCCCTCCATTAGATCCTCCCACCATGCCTTCCACCATTACTGCTCCTGTCCTAACCAGCTCTTCCACCTTTGTGGTTGAGAAGGGCCATGTCCTTCTCAGCTCCCCCACACTCGAAGCCCTGCCCCAAAGTAATATTGGCACCATAGTGGGCGGGGCCGTGGGCGGGGCATTGTTCCTGCTTCTGGTCTTGACTCTGGTCGGAGTGTGTTACCTGCGGAAACAACAGACTTTTCARGGCAGCTACTACGCCAAGCAGAACCTGGCTCCCATTGAACTCCAGAAGGCCCCCCCGCAGCACGAACTCCGTCCAGGTAAAGCAGGCGGCAGCTCTCGCAGCCAGGACCACGACCGGGAGGAGTGGGGCGACCGTGAGCTCAAACGCGACCGGCGTCACTTCAGCAACTTCAACGGAGAACCGTATCCCATTAACGGTTACACAAGGGCCATGAGGGAGAGCYGGCGCCTCAACCATCAGCAGACTGAAAACACCCAGGTTTCTAGTCCACAACAAACCAGGAACACCCGATATGCTCACTCACCTAAACCGCAGAGAAACGGCGCCCCCTACCTGTCGGATGACTGCTACGATAGCGGGGCTGAGGGTGATTATGTGTCTCACACTGATGGCTCAGTCATCTCGCGTAGAGAGTGGTACGTTTGACAAGCTGCATGGTTCTGCAGAGGCAGAAACACGAGAAAAAAGCTATTAGGAAAAAGAACACCTTATTACTTTTCTATACGCACACACACCTTTACTAGACTACTCTGTAGTTTAAGTTCAAATGTCCAGGTTGACACTTGAAACGGGAGGCTTATGTTTTTGACATGGACAGACAGGACACTGTCCATTTAATTTGACAGCCTGCATATTTAGGCATGTTAGTACTTTATGTGTTATTGCCTTACGACATGAACAACATTTAATTTAATGTATTTTCAGTTGAACCCAACAGGCTTTCAGGCTGTCTTAAAGTGTTCATTACCTCATATGAAATCTGTTATTTTCTTGTTTGAAACTTGCAAACGGATCATTTCATGCCCACGTCTCAGACCCTCCCTGTTTAGAGCTGCAGATGTAGCGTTTTGCAAGATACCGTAAACGTCTCAGATTAATTGAACAACTCTGAACAATTTTTAAATTATGAAGTTTGGTCCTTTGATGGATTCTAGCAGTTCACTTTAAGCCTCAGTCTTTTTTGTAGAGAGAATCATAGTAAATATTAATGAAATCCTAAAGCAACAGTTCAGATCTTTTGAAGGTAGTGTTCAATAGAATTGTTATGAATAATTAATATCTTACCTGTTGTAGGTAGATGGCTGTTTAAAAACAATCTCAGATTGTAGAAGTGATTTATTTCCGAGTGGATTGAGATGATGAATGGTTGGAGTCTTCAAAATCTTTTGTTCTTTTGTAAGAAGCTAGCTATAGCACTTTGTGTGCATCCGAGGACATTTTCAGCAGAAATATCCAATTTCTTCCAAAATAAATGTAATGCAAAAAAAAACTGGCAAGTTTCATCAAATGTTTACAGAAACATCTGACATTTTTGGAACTAGTTACTTTAAGATAATAAGATAATCCACTTTAGACTTGCTCTGACCAGCAGTTTAGCTCTTCAGTCAGAATTTAACTTTTTCTATGGATCAGAGTTGTTTAAAGATCGATCCACAACAGGTAAAATACTAACTGTTTATAACATTTCCATAGATCCTCTCTTTAAAATAGCTGAACTATTCCTTTAAAAAAACAGCTTTGTTACAAATTGTCCTTAAAGTCAAATAATCAAAGTTGAAAAATTAATTTATCAAATAAAAATGTTTGTAAATGTTTTTGTTAAAAACATTAAGTGATTTACTGTAAAAGATTTAAATGAGCATTTATTTCTAGAAGCAAGTTCATTTTGCTGTTCAGTACATTTTTCAAGCTGATAAAAGTAAAAAAAAAAAAGCTACAGTGATTAATTCAGACCAAATTTAAATTCATTGTTTAAATAATTGTTTATTTTTCACACACAGGTTGTTRATGTAGGATATTCTCAGATGTGACTTTAATCTGACTTGAACTGTGAAGATCTGTAGAGTCGAAATGAAATGAGGCCGTTTTGTTTGAATGTCTTCTTTAACTGTCAAAAAAAAGCTCTTTTTTTCATGTGTTTTTTTTATTTTCACTTGTTGTATAAAATCCTCAGCTGAAAGGTAAATTTATACGATTTAAATGGTTTAGTTCCCATAATTCACAGCGACATGGCAGAGCCATAACACACTAAATTAGTCTCTCTGATAAATCTGGATTCCTTAATGACTGATGGCCCGTGCACACTTGTGGTCGTAAAACGAACCGCACRGCCTCTATGATGGATGACTGACTCATCAGACTAATTTGTTTTCAACAAAGTCTCTGCTCTTGTGTTAATATCCTGATGCAAGAATTGAGTGTTTGAGGACTTGAACACTGTGTGTCCTGCTGATAAAATGTGAACTTCAGGGTGGGCTGAAGAACATCAGAGCCTTAAAATGCAGGACATGACGCAAACTTAAGTTTTGTAGCAGGGAAATATTTATCTACTTTAACATTGCTTTTACTAAATTTCGGAAGGATTTCAGGTTAATTATCAATTTGATAAAAAAAWATCACGCTTTTTCCTGTTTGTCATAAATAACGGGTGTTTAGGACTGTAAAGACTGGCACCAAATGAGGGCTCCTGGATATTGAAGAGTGCAGTCAGCAGGGTGGTGTTTGAAGTAAGCTTCTGCACAGCAGTCAGAACTTACTGGCCAAAAAGTATTTTGTTGCACAAAGACATTATTTTAGCCAAAACACTTTTCATTATTCAGCTGCTGATGATTTATGTTTTCTATTCTGAACAACAAAACTGTCAGTTAAACTCTGAGGCTCTTTTTGGCATTTTGTTGCTCTCTTTTTTTCTTTTTTTTTAACTAAACGTGCAATTATGTTACAGCGAACAAAAAAAAAAGAATCTAAATTAGGAGGGCACATTTACTTTTTCTCACCTGTGATTGTCGGCACTTTTAACTCCTCTGCAGCACCGACGTGACAAAACTCTAACATTCTGTGGAGAGTTAAAAATGAAACTCATTTCAGGCTGCATTTAACATGAATTCATTCTGTTGCCAATCAATACAGGAAGTACTGTGACTTAACCTAGAAGAAAAAGCTTTTTTTTATGTTTTTTGTTTACCGGTCAGTGTTTTGGGGGCTGCAGAGCACTAATAGTTCACACGTCKAACACTGACGAAGCTATCATGGATGTAAAGTTTTATAAACAGATCAAAGCGATTGTATTTTAGCACTTGCAGCCTCCGTCTACTAGACTGCATGGYGGAGATCGATTTCTTTTTGTGTACACTGATTGTGAATACAACTATAGTCTGGTCACTTTGCAGCCAGTTGCCAAACTCCTGTTTAACTTGTATTTAGAAGTAGGARAAAAGTGTCTGCCATAAGTATTACTGACTAGCAGATCATAATGTATTGCTGTCGTGTACAGGGTAGCCTGAAAAAGATGCTTTATTATTAGAGATGTTAAAACYAGATGTTTAACTAATAATTGTGAATTTTGTGCAGCGACTAAAAGCTGCGAATGTAAAGCGATTTAATGGAGAGCCACTTCAGCTAGCAGCAGATAATATAACCCTCATAGTTTTATATAGTTATTGTTTCAAACACTCGTGCAGTGAAGTAGAATCGGACAAASGGTGCTCATTTCAGGAACGTCTGTTGGTTTTTTATTTCACAACGAAATGAATGAATCAGACTTTTTTTTTCTTGTTTCGTGTTTGAGATTTCTGCAGCCATCCCAGGTTCATGATTGTGTGGAATTACACTTTGTTTAAAATCTCACACTGCTTTAGGAGGAAATGTTTGGCTTGATAAAGTGTGAAGACAGAGAAACCAGGGCAGTGTTTCTGCAAAAAACTATTGTTACATTTAAAACTGAGAATATTCTGTCCAGATTTTTTTTTTAATTGGGGGAGTAGAAAAGGCATCAAAAGCTTGTTGTGTTGAAAGCAGAAAGCCCAGCTGGTGCCCACACCGCTTTGGTTCGATTAAATTTAAAAATGTTTTCGGGTTCAGCTTCCTCTATGTATTACATCAAGCTGGATGCTTTTTTCACCAAAAAAAAAAAAAAAACAGGAAGCACGGCACCGTGAACCCCTGTGCGTTTGCTTCTCTGCACTAAATTTTCTTTAATCGATGAACTGTTTCTGCTCGCCTCCTTTTSTTCTGAGCCTCACATTTAGACTAATGAAGGTCTTTTGTATGAAAATGCTGTATAGAAATCAGTGGATACCCTCTCGTCGAGAAATGTCTAAGTTGGGACATAAAACTAGTGCCTTAGATACTTTCTTAGATACTAGATTCTCTTTGTTGCATCTTCGTGCCATATTCACTCTGCTGCCATGTCGGAGTATGTTTGCAAACCTGGAGGCATTAGAAACGGAGCAAAGCTGAAGCTGGGATGAATCTTGGAGTTAAACGATGACATCATCTCTGCTACACGTGCATCCGTCAGGGGTTTGGGTTCCTGTAAAAGTCACTGTTAAAGAGGCTGAATCAGTTTCACAATGTCAATAATAAAAGCACCTTGTGGTCTTGTTTTGTATATATTGCAAAATATAAATTAAGTTTGTGGGGGAAAAAAGGATATTTATGTTGGTGACAGCAGTGGAGCATTATTTTGTCAATCCTTTTTTTGAGAAACTATTGTCGAATAAAGCACCTTAGCACCTGTGAGTTTTATTATTTTTATTATTTTTTCTCCTCTCTGGAGCTTTCTCAGCTRGCTGTTTCTCAGGCTGCTCAGTCTCTTTGTTCATCTATAAATGACATCATCTCTAGCTCCCCAACGCTTACCGCTGCACATCACCCCACCCCCCCTTAAATTCCAGCGTGCATATTTGGGACGCTGAACATGATGTAATTCAAAAGCCTTTTTTTTTTTTCTTTCACTTTCTCAGTTTTACTATTGATCTCACTCTGATTTCAGCTGGTAATTTGTACCYTTTGTCACATGGTTAGCTCGCTGAACTGTCTCCCCTCTGGTATGTCTGTGGTCAGAGGGGGGACCCAGCACCTCCTGTCTCCATCACCAGTTTGCTTTTGTTTCAGGACAGAGGCCTCCGCTCTCCCTGACAGCCCCCCCCCCCCCCCCGTGTCTTTTCTCCCACTGTCTACCAGCTGGTAAAATTAAACGCTGAGTGTTTCCGACTGGCCCAAAGTCCCCACTCTCCAGCCCATTGACTGTCCCCATGGCAACAGGCTCATCTGGAGCTGCTGATGGAGGCTGTCTTCCTTACCTGGTCACAGAAAACCTCTGTGAAGCTGAGAGGTTAAACCAGGCTGCTGAWTTTTTTTTTTTTTTTAAGCTGAGTAGAAAAAGAGAAGCTGTTGGGAGGGAAAATGGGCCCATTACTCTGCTGCTTCAGAGAGGGCACTCCTCTGGCTGGGAGGATGCAGGCGACCAGCGTGACCTTGACGTAGCTGAGGTCGAGCTGCAGATCCTGAGAACAGTCTCGCTTCAATAAAAAAATAAAAAGTCCTGCAGAMCTTATCGTGGTCTCGGCAGTTGTCACTCTGACCTAAAAGTAGGACAGTCTGAAAATAAATGCTGGAGCAGCTCGGTGGCTCTGATGACGTCATCCAGCAGAGCTTGGATTTTGTTTTAGACACTTTGTAGATCAGCAGATTTGCTTTTTCAAGTTTTTTCTACAACGAATGAAAAAAGTAAATCAAAACATCTCAGTGTGAGGGAGAGGCAAGGATCTTAAAACCAGCCCCCCCACTATGCCCCCACTATGCCCCCACTATGTGCACACGACCCTGGAGGTGTTTTTCACCCTGCTCTTGTACTTTTTGCCCAGGAGCGCATTGTTTAATTCATAAGTCCACGGCTGACCTCGCTCTTCTCCACGGCGTCTGCTGAAGAGGAAGAGTCCTGCAAAGGACAGAAGGGAGGCAAGTCTTCCGCCAAATCCCAGCGTGGGGACAGGCTGAGCCAACACCAGTAATCTGTGGTTCAAATGGACACAAAAAAAGCTCTGGTTGTCTCTGAACGTAACCGAGTCTGAGCAGTTTGCATCCTTCGTGTCTCTGAAGGGCTTTAAGTGTTGACAAGCAGCCAGCTTGATGAAATACATTTTAAAGACATTAACTCCAGGCCTTTGTTGGAGCTCGGTGGCCATCAAAGCTAATCAAAAGGTTATTAATTGTTTCAGGACAGCGGAGACCTCCAAACCCTTCAAACTSTTTAATTTAAACTGAACGTGTTGTTTAAGAATTCTCATCTCAGCACATTATTGATTTTTACCCCCACCTCAGCAGCCAAATGAGAGGTGGAATTGACCATTAAACATTTTTGCCTCCTTTGTCCTRCATCCTCCGTCCCATGTTCAGCAGCTTCGGCCACTCGCTGCTGATTGGCCGAAACTCCTGTTTAATGCATCTTAATCACAATTAATCCTAATCCCCTCAGTGGACCCAATGCAGCATATGGTCTAACAGCTAATTCAAGATATACTCTTCGGAAAAAATATATTAGAAAAAGACAGAGGAGCTACAAAATATAGGGATTAATYAGATGAAATCACATTTCTCCAGTGTCCACGTCACGGTGCCACAAACAAAAAGGCTGAAGTTTTCTTGGACATGTCCAGCTCTTTGACACATTAGATTAAAGCAAGTTCTGTGTCAAGATTGTTCTTTTAATAAAGCAGATTAAGTGTCACTAAATAACCTGCTCACATTAGATTTTATTCAGTCACAGTAAATCTTCATTATTAGATGTTTGGTCTTCAGTAATGCTTTACTCTTGAAAAACCTGTAGGAAGTGCTGTTTGTGTGTTTGATGAGTGGGCTGACTTTTATTAGCTAAACAAGCTGCATTTCTTTACATTTTATATATTAAACCCTGTTAGATGTGTGCAACTCCTTTAATGACTGTTTGCAACTTGAAACTGTGAGGAAAAAATGTGACATTTTAGTTGCAGACTCACTGATTAACAACCACTAAGCCACGTATCTGTGTTTTAAGTGGCCATTTAATTTGTGTGTGTGTCTGAAAGGCTCACAAAACTGTAGTGGTTCCCAGCCTATTTTACTCAATGCCCACCTTTCTTTCCTCCAAGTTAAGCTGAGCTCCCCATTCCTCGCTACAAAATAAAGAATAAAGTTACAAACTTTATTTATTTTTGGAAAAGAAAAAAATGTTGAAATTATTCAAATGAACTTGGTGTGTGTGTTTTAAATTTTTATATAAAAACAAATCGAGATTTTCACAACTTCTGGACAGACAAGGTTATGAACACTTTTTATGTTACACTCTAGGAGTGGGCAAACGTGGTCATCAAGGGCCACTACATACTCYCAAAGCTGACCCACTTCTGGCCCACACAAAGCACACTCAGCCCAGATTCAGCTAAAAAAAATGACGGCCCTTTGGTGGCCCAGATGTGGTTTACCAGAGATGGTCCATGAACAGCCCAGCACCATTTGAACCAAACCTGGGCCAGTTGTGGCATGTCATCCTAAAAACAGTGCTATCATTGCCAGGCCTGGCCCACACCCTCTGCTGTGTGGGTGTTTCAGGTGTTTCTTTGATGCACCTGGGATTTAACAAGTGAATAAGAGGCTTCTGCGGAAGCTGAAGTCCTGCTGTAAAGCAGAGAAACAACTAAAGCATGCAGGAGTGGCCCTCGAGGATTAGACTTCTGCTCTGGAGGTTATATAAACTGAACTGAGGACACCAGTGACAATATTTTGAGAAAAAATGTGTTGAGCTTTGGATTTGTACATATTCACAATTTGATTTCCTTTCCAAATGATAACTGCAAGCCTCTGAGGCTCATGCCAGGAACTTGACAACCCCCACAAACACTGAGCTGGAGCTTTGAGATTTGATTCTAACTTTCTAATAAACTAGAAGCTTCTGTTTTCTGTCTCAGATCAGTCTCAGGCAGAGAGGTCCAACTCCATCACCGTGGCCGGAGCTGTGATGGGTGCCGTCCTCGCCCTGTTCCTCATCGCGGTCTTCATCACTGTGATCTTCACTGCTAGCAAAGCCCCTCCTACAGCCTACACTGACAAAGTGTAAGTCCCCACACATGATTCATGCAGGGGAAATAATGACACCATGCCTGGAGAGAGGTAAACTGTAGGTTCAGGGAGYTGGAAGATCAGTTCAGTCCTGGCAGCAAAGCCCTTCTTCACGCTGTTCCTGCCGTCATTACTGTTAGAACAAAGAGGATAAATAATTTAAGAGATATGTCAGATTCCTCTGACTTACAAGAAACAACTTAATACCAGATTTTTACAAAACAAAGTAAAACATTCAAAAAGTGCTCAACATGATTTCATCATTTTAAGTTTTTCTGAAGTGCTGCRGCAAAACTGCCTTTCAGAAAACATTTACGAAACACAAACCAGACGTGCTTCTTTGAGCAGAACATTTCTCATCAYTACAAAGCAAAACAAATTATTTTGCCCTTTTTGTTAATTTAAAGTAGGCGGCTTTGTGAAAATACATTTTTAGCCTGTGTGTTCACTAATTGTAGTTGTTTAGCTGCCTTTAGGGGCTTCGTAAATATGTTTCCTTATTTTTTATAAATAAATTAATCTTCCTATAAAAAGTAATTTCATCTCAGCTGCAGAAATGTCAGTGATGCATGAAAATGAGTCTGATATTGATTATTAGAAACAAACTTGAATACTCCTCCCCCCCCTCTAGAGAATGTGAACACAGCCACAGTTATTTTATCTCCTCACTCAGACTGGATTCTGTGGATTTGGAACATTTCGCTCAGATTACAGAGAATTATAAAAGACATTGACAACATCAGGARCCTCCTCCCCCATCTTAAACGCCAGCAGTAAATGTCATGAATTATGACCCCTCTCTCTGTGGGTGTGGGCCCTGCATCACTGTGCTGACGCTACAGGACGCTCCGTCCAGCCCGTGTGCTTGGGGTGGAGGGGTGGAAGGGGCGGGGTGGTCAATGCCACGACAAACTTAGCATCTTAAGTGTGACCGTGGGCTGGAAGTCCCGGAGGAATGAGTTTGAAGAGGGCGGGGTGAAGAGTGGACGCACTCCTCGCCCCTCTCCTTCATCACACACAGGCGAGTGTAGGACAGCAGGTCACTGAGAGCCCCGGCTCTAAGGTGTGTGTGTGTCTGTGTGTTAGAGAGAGAGACAGCAGCAGGAAAATCAATGCTTCTCACATCTTTTTTTATGAATTGCCAAGGTCAGTTTCTAGGTTTCAGTAAATGAGTGAAAGGCTCAGACTCGGAGCAGCTGTCACAAATCTTCCATTTTCCAGATCCGAGCTGAAGTCTGTGACCTTTATCCACAAAATCCTGCTGACAGGGACACCTGACAGAGTTTACCCTCTCACAATGGGCTGTGTGAATTGTCTAGATTTAATTAAAGCTGTGATAATCGCCCACAAAGCATCTCCTCCTCTGCTCGAAAACTTCTCACGACTTACACTTTCTGTTAGTTTCACATCGTTTCTCCTAAGAACTGAACCCAAATAAGATCATTTATGGGCTGTTTCTGCAGCTCTTCCCAAAACTTGATCTTGAGATTAGGTTTTTTGCAGCCCTGTCTGTTTTATTCATGGTTTTATTTTAGCATACTCTGCTGAAACACTAACATGTCTCCTCACTGCCGTGTGTGTTATTTTTTTCTTCTTCCTCTGCGAAGGATTGACCTTCCTCCGACTCACAAGCCGCCCCCTCCCTATTCAGAGAGAGCGCCGGCTGTTCCTCTGGGAGTCCACGCGTCACAAGTGGCCTGGCTGTGTCAGGTAAACCCCACTATCTTTCTGCCAACCAATTCAGAGGTGTGCACGGAAACATCTGGGAGCCAAAAAAAAAACAACAGTGGCTCATTATGAGTCAGACGACTGTTAGATGTGATGAGCTGATTTTATTACACGCTGAGTGTAATGATTCCACTCATTTAAACTGTAGGAGGCTTTAAATTAGAGTTTATTTTCTTCACGCAAGCATTCATTAGACAAAGAAAACCTACACGAAATATGTTTAGTGTAAAAATCACAAACCATTTTTTAATGTCGCTTAAAAAAACGGCACACCAATCGCTGTTCAGTTGTTTTCCTCCTTTTCCATCAGGATTTTTGATTTGGTGATGGAAACTCTCAAATTGTCACTCACGTGAGTGAGAGCGTGACTGGTTGTTTGTCTCTATGTGTCCCTGTGATGGACTCACAACCTGTCCAGGATGTCCCCGCCTCTCGCACAGTGTCTGCTAGAGCAGGGGTTCTCAAACTTGTTGGCTCTGGGGACCCCTTGCAAGGATGAAACATTACCAGGGACCCCCTCATAAACCCCATGCTGTTTCAAAAGTAATTTACTGTCATTTAACCCCTAAATGTCATGGGAATATTATTTTTTGTTTGGTTTAGTATGTTTGTTTGACTAGTGCATTGTTCCCCATATGTTTTTTTTATAAAAACCAAGTTATTGAAATTTTTGAGGACCCTCAAGATACAGCTTGCGCACTCCTGGGGGTCCTGGGACCCCAGTTTGAGGACCTCTGTTCTAGAGACATACAACAAGAAGAGGGTCTTTGCAGTCGCTAAGTATGAGTTTCTTGTTTTGTGYGAGGAGTTTGTCCAAGAAGTGATTGGTTGGATTGACTACTTTGGGCGGGGCTTGAAAAAGCTGGGGTCAATCCAACCAATCATGGTTTTGCCAAACTCCGCCCATATCCAACCTCCACCTATTATCCAAACTCCACTAATCACAGTTAGGATAAACTCCGCCCACATCAAGAACTCTGTCAACCACAGTTAAGACAAACTCCGCCCACAAAACAAGAAACTCCTCTTATGTAGTGCAGKGATTCCTATTTGCAGCCACCAGCAACCCAGAAAGGGAGAAGCAGGTAAATACATAAATGTCAAATTGTCCATAAATTACATGGATTCCTCCCTATTTTCAGATATAGACATTTAGGGTGCACTGGCTTTCAGAAGTTTCCATTTTTTATTTTTTATTTTAATTTTATTTTGTGTTCTTCCTGCAGGCTCGTAGAGCAGAGCGCAGGTCTGAGCGCCCCCCACCCGCAGCGAGAGCAGCGTCCCAAGGCAGCAGCAGCCAGGGGCGCTCCCGCCTGGAGTGGGTGTGTCATCAGAGCGGGACAGACKAGGTGTACATCAACCACCGCGAGCACTACGTGTGACAAATCTTCTGATGCCAGCCCACCAATCACACACGCACACACACACACACATACACCAGTCACTGCACCTGAGTGGCGTGGAGCGCACAGGCCTCGCCTGATCCCCTGATCCATCAGTCCAGACCAGCAGCCGTACAAGAAAACATCTCTCTCTCTCTTTCTGCAGGAACTACTTCTTCACACTTTCATCACATTTCATGCCTCGTTCAAAAAAAAAAAAAAAGTTAAATATTCTGGGGGAACAGCCTGTGCTCGATGCGAACTGAGCTTCTCGGCACTCGCTGAAATAGGAAACATAGTAAACATGTAGCTGCAGCCAGCCGCAGTTATCTTCCAACAAGCGTGGAAACGGGGAACGACTRGTGCCGTTCCCTAAATATCAAACTTCTTCTTTTATTTTGCGGCAAACGTTCGCTTTTCAGCTATTTCAGGCAGAACTCCCTGTACTTTCTCTCTAATGAGTTTGTGCATTAAAACATCACAGGAGTCTTAAWAACCTCATCGACATCCAAATGTATTCTTTTTGTTTTTATGCATCCATTTAATCAGACCAAACTTTTCAAGTCCACACAACAATCCAACAAACCCAAAAGTTCTTCTGGCAGCAAAACGTGTAGATTAGTAATTATTTAAGAGTAATCCTTTGGTTTGTTCAATTATCAATCTATTTTTTGTCAGGGAATCAATATAATCTGTAGATTAGACTAGAATAGATGATCATTCTTCACTTTTATGGTATTGCTCTTGAAAACTAACCTCTTTAAGTGCCATGTTTGGGTGTTTGAGTAAATAATGTGCTCTTATTCCTCTGATGTAGCAGGGTGGATGTGAGTTCTGTTCTTATGTAACACATAGAGACGTATGATTCTTAAATAGTGTGAAACATTAAAATAACACATAAAGGATGACAGAAGGGAGAGGATGAAGGGCTGGTTCTGAGCTCCACACAAAGCTGTTCAGTGACCTTTTTAAGGTAAACGTTGACGGATGGAAGCTCTGAGTCACGACAGAATGAAACAAGAGAAGCTGTCCTTGAAGATTTAAGATGGAGTTTGAATTGATGCTCGTAGTTTGTTTTTTTTATATATATATAATTTTTTTACTTCTTTTAAATAAAAACATCAAGTCAAGGTTGACAACACATTGCATCTGCTCTTATTCTCCTCAAAAGTGTTTTAAAATGCCAGGAACGAATCAGTGACGATGTGGTTGAAAAGATGAAGATTACGTCACTTGGTTATGTTGGAAATGATTGACAGAAATGGTTTTGTTTGGATCCGTTTCAGTTTCTCTCTTTGTGCAGCAACTTTCCAAGAATGACTTTTTGGTACGCTACCAAGATCCCAAATAACGAGCGTTAAATTGCGTGTGCAAACAAAAACATTGCACATGCATTAYTGGGCATGGTGTGGGTGAGTTACTAAGACTGCTGCACGAATTAGAATAAATCTTTATTCCAAATAAAACAATAAAAAATGTGTATATWCATACATGAATATACATAACTTACAAGGCCATCTGTATGAAAAAGAGTAACTTATAAATYCCCTACCCCTTTCTCGCTTTTCAATTGATCAATAAAATTCAGATTTTTTTTTGTTACACCTTCTTACTTTATACACTATACATACAGCAGAATTTAACAATAATCACTTATTTAACTCCCCAGTGTTTCACCACATRGTTACAAACCATCACCACCCTCCTCCACCACATAACATTTCAAAATGACTTTTTATTTTAAACCYTTCAGTTCAACATTTAACCCAACATGTGCAAAAGTGGAGCGGACTGCTTTACTGAAACAAAGGTTTTGCATGTGCTACATTAATATGTTCTGCACATTCATGAAGGCAATCCACCAAATGGATTGTGTTTGCTATTTTGCTCATTTGACAGACGCAGTCCTCAGTGTGCACACGGTTCATCGATCAGCTTTGCGCACACTATCAAGTTTGCAAGACTTTTATGCACACAAAACTTTAGTAGATCAGGCCCTCAAGTGGTTAAACCTGTTGGTTAAGATGAACTTCAGGGTTTCTCAAATATTTCATGCTTCTCCCCTCTTTGGTAGGACAAAAACTTAAAAAAAGTTATACATAAAATAACAACTCAAGATTTATGTAATCTTTTAACTTTTTGGAAACACTTTAGGAAGCTTGATAGGAATAAAATAAAATGTCCATCTAAATGAAGAAACACAATCAAAAAAAAGTTGAGAGGACTTCAGTATCACAGCATTAATTAGACTTATTTTTATAGTGTTATCAATCTGTGCAAAGAGTTAAAACTGATATATGTTTACTTAATAGAAAATAGAAGTAGAGAACAACCAGGACACCAAACATTTGTATCAAATACTTTTTTTATTGGGGAGCAACATTTCCAACAGGAAAAACAATCAAATGAATAAAAACCTACACAAATATTATATAACTCAGACAATAAAAAGTGAGAGTAGCAGCTGCAGTCAGGTGGATTATTCATTTTTATGGTTGATTATTTTTGTGCATTTTACAGTCAAATTAAAATCAACCGTCTCTTAGAAAACAAAGATTAGTTTTACATCGACACATTGATGCCATCATTTAATAAAACTAAAATAAATTGTTGCAGGGTTTTCGGGTTAAATGAAATTCTCTGTCTCACTTCTTGTTTTTAGCACCAATAATTTAAAAAAGTACATTTTAAATGTTTCATCTAAAAACCTTATTGTAAAAATAAAGAGCAGTAGATCTGTAATTCAAGCAATTTAAGACATGCTAGTATGAGTACAACTTTGTTTTACAGCAATATGGTCTTTAAAGGGGTATTTAGACCATTCTAAAATGGGGTTCTGTGTGAAAGATCTAAACAATCAGTATCTTACTTGTTGTAGAATGTGTTTTGAACCACCTTAGTTTGGATAAAATAAAGTTTATTTGTGATTTAGATTGATGAACTAGTGACAAYTCAGAAATGGTCTAAAATTAAAGGGAATTGCTGCTGTTTTTTTAACAGGGTCCTCAAAATAATCAGTGTTTTGATCTAATCAATACAACATGTTGAGTTTCTATTTGGTTATTAGCAATATGCCGATAACCACATTGTATCTTTATTTAAATAACTATTTTCCAATAGCATGATCTAAAAACATTGTCATTGATTATTTTGGCTTGATCTTTCTTAAGGGGGGATTGTGCAAAATTGACTTATATCATGTTATGAGTCTTGCTTTGCATTCATTCATGTTTGAGAAATCCTTGAATCTCCTGTGGTAGTTATGTGGAGCWGCCTAAACACTTGCTGGTACAAAGCTCCTCCCTGTAGCTCAGTCTGCAGCAGATCTCCCACCCCACAGAGCACCCCTCCCCTGAAGCACGCACCCCTCAGATTAGCTGTTAATTTGTTAATCTGGTCAAAGCAAACTCTGTTTAAGAACAATCTACAACAAATAACTGTTCAGAACCAGAAACCCCACCTTTAAAGTGGTTGAAATATCCCTTAATATTCACCTAATCTGCTAACAAAAGCTTCCTGGTGAAGAAGCCGCACTAATTGGCTCAGGTTTGGCAGCAAATTTCACAAAAACTAAGTCCAACCAGAATATTTTTGAGATTATTCGTTGCTTTCTGTGTCTCTGCTGGAATCTTCTGCTGTTTGAAACATCAGGCGGTTCATGAAGTCACTAAGCTTCAGCTCCCAGCATCATCCAAATAGTGATTTAAAATACGTAAGTAATGAAAAAGATTGCAACCTTGAACACAGTTCTACCTTTACTGAGAAAAAATTATCTGAGGTATTCTTTGTAAATTCATGAAGATGTGTTATTCATGGAAATATTCACAGCTGAAAACTAGTCTTTACCCTTCTGTACTGCAAATAACAAAAATATCAAAAATATATAAATTTTTTACAACTTTATGTTTGAAATTTTCCAAGAATACTCCCAAAGCTGCACAACGTGTGGAGGGTTTTTTTCTGCCATGTTATAAAACTGTTTGTCTTTGAAATCAAATCCTTTTTCTAGCAAATTAACTCCAATCAAACTACTTTTTGTCTTGTGTTTAACAGATTTCCATAGTATRGCATCAAACCTGTATTTACTGAGACATCCTCTAAAAGCCGTTTACGTCTACATTTKTGTCCAGTTCACACATTTATCCAACAAAATGGAGATTATGTTCCTCTCAGATTTATATCAGTAAGTGAAAACAAACAGAGGAGCAAATAACTTAGACGCTTTTGTTAACCTAGAATTAACTTTTTGACAAGATGCTTTACAAATCTATATTTTACAGTTTATTTTTCTGATCTTTTTTTTATCTACAACTCTTCATATAGGGTATTTATTTAAAGTTGATGAACTTTTTTTTCAGTATCTCGTGAACAAAATGTACCAAAATCTTTCTTTAAACTTAGTTATTTTTACTTGGACAACTAGACAGGCCCAAACTATGATACTACCTCTGTTTCACAGTCTGGAGTATTTTTTTTTTTACATTTTTTAATTCAAACCAAAAGGTTAACGTTTGCTTCAGTTGTTGATCATGTTGTCGGTTAACCTGATAATATTTCTCTAGTGTACAGTGTGGCACATAGGGCAAAGCAATATATCAAATTTATCATCCAAGCTTCAGAGCGGAACAGTTCCAAGTTGGATGATGTCATAAACCAGGCAAAAAATCTATACACAAATAAAATCCCTAAATGTCATTCTTACACAATCTGAAGTACAAATCATAATAAATGTTTGGGTCAGTTCACATTTCTGCTGACTGCTGGTAACTGTTTGAAACCTGTTCATATGTTAGCACTGATTTTCAGCTTTTCTCTGCCCCCTGATGGTCAAACACGATACTGCAGATTCTAACCAGACAGCAGTGCTGATAGTTTATGCTGACAAGTTCCTAATTGTCACCAGTTATTAAAATTCATTTACAGTTTCTGAGAAAAAATAAAATATCTTAAATAATTATTTGTTAAAACAAAAAAAACTTAATGGAAGTTTTGCCTTTTTTTAAATAATAAAGCAGCAATAATAGCAATGCTTTGTCATGAGTGTTTCAGCATAAACCCAGTGTTCATCAAATTAGTAAAATACACTAAAAAGAAAGAAAACAAACCAACAGGTTTTCTCTCCTGACAGAAGTTGTGTGAACATCAAGAGAGCATCTCAGTAAATAAAGTTTCCCACCTCGTCCACAGACCCCGCCTATCTTTGTGTGAATGGCAGCTTTGTTTCTGTTGTCAGGATCAATTAAATCTTGCCCCTGTAAACAATCACGTTGGAGGGATAGAAAAGAGCTGCCCTGTCAGCGGCCCCCACAGAGGATGTAACATTCCAACACATTTCCAAATCCGAAATCCTTCCAAAACCCAATGAACAAGTTACTTTGACTTGGCTTTCTGTTTGATGGCAGATGGGGGGGCAGGTTTAGTGGTGGGTGCCGGGGCAGGAGGGGGTCTCACTGACTCATACAGGCTGACAAACCTGCAATCYAAGCAACACAAAACAAGAAAATAAGTCATTTATTTTGTAAGTAGTTTAATTTTTCCGAAACTTGGCTCAGCCAAAAATAACAGGAAGTGACATCAACGGGGAACTCTTTAAGAAGATGAACTCTCTGATCTTTGTTGACTGAAACAATATGATTTGATCTCTGACACTTCTTCYTTTCTGATAGTGACTCGAAATAATCTAAAGAAACATCAGATTTTTCTCTACAGTGTTGTCAGCGTCGTAGCAGTGTTCTGTTTACATACAAACATTCTGCTTTGACATCACTTCCTGTTACTTCACATGCAAATATCTTGACAGCTGTTTATCTGAGCAGTGTGAAATTATTTTTGCAATTCTTGACTAATGTTATCTTTACATAAATGCATCCATATTTATTACAAAAACGTTGATGTCACGGGCACTTTAAAGCAAGTTACTCACAGATTGTTGAGTTTCTTTACAAAAGCCCTGACCGCCCTGACCGCCCTTCTTATCCGCKCCTGTCGCAGAGTTAACAGTTTCCTCAGAGAAAATCCATCAAAGCTGTCAATAATAGTTTCAAAAACAGTAAAATACTTATACTGACCTGTTGTTTTTTATATAGCAGAGGAAGGGAGAAAAAGGCGATTACAGCTGCAAGGCAAGAACAAAAATGAAATTCTTTATAAGCTTTATTATATGAGTGCTTTTGTAGAAATTTGATTTCTCTCTATCAACTCACCGGCTATCACCAGAGTCAGCCCGTTGGTTTCCATACCGACGTACGTCAGCAGGTAGAGGAACAAAACAAACTGAGGGTGCAAGCACAGATTGGAGGCTGAGTTATGTTTGAACTTTACAGAGCCGTGGCTCAACAACAGGTGGTGTTCGGCAGCAAATGAAATGTTTTATTTTGAAGGAATGCATGTCGCCCGCCGCCATCCAAGTTTTAAAATCATCTTAGGTTGAGAAATGACTGAGCAATAAACCTTGAAAATATTGCGCACAATACCARGTGAGGCTGAGTGTTGTGGACGACTCTCAGCCGCTACCGTTTTGAATTTTAGTTCAGTATTTGTGAAACTGAGCGAGTTGTAGCCTTACAAATATCAGTTAACTGAAGCAGCCAATTTGACCTGGATTGACCCCAAAGTTGTAGATGATCATGGCTTTAATCTGTTCAATGATTCTCAAGATATTTTGCTAACAGACAAACACACACAGACAAGAACAAATGTTGTCCCTGTTTTGTTTTTGGCTATGGTATCCATAATTTAAATACAGATTTATGTTGTCAGGAATCTTAATAACTGTGATGCTGTTTTTTCCCAAAAAATTAAAAAAAAGACTTTTAAAACTAATATTTTCAGAAGATGCCATTTTGTAAACACAATGCACGTTTACATTTTTCTTTTCCAGCCCTTATTTCAACATCACTGCAAAAAATGTCCATCTAACCAAGATTAAAAATCTTATATCCAGCCAAAAAAAAAGTCTTTTTGATCTTGTTTTGAGACTGATTTACTAAACAAGAACTGATTGTGTAAGAATAATAATCTTGTTTTCAGAATGTGTAAGATTATTCGTCTGAAAATTTGACTCAAATTAAGTCAAAAATTCCTGCCAATGGAGTGAGAAAATTTACTTGGTAAGATTTAACTCAATTTTTTCTTATTTCAAGAATCTTACCAAGTAAATTTTTCTTACTCCTTTGGCAGGAATTTTTGACTGAATTTGAGTCAAATTTTCAGACTAACAAGATAAATAATTTTACACATTCTGAAAACAAGATTATTATTCTTACACAATCAGTTCTTGTTTAGTGAATCAGTCTCAAACAAGATCAAAAAGATTTTTTTGGCTGGATATAAGGTTTTAAAACTTGGTTAGATGGACAGTTTTTACAGTTTTTACAGTTTTTGGCTGATATAAGGTTTTAAAACTTGGTTAGATGGACAGTTTTTGCAGTGATTAAATTGGAGGCTGAAAATTAGTCAGTTCAATTAGGTCGAACCTTCTTGTGTCATAGATTAATGATTCTGTGCTGCACGCCCTTAAAGCTTCACATTAAGGACCCAAAATTTACTGTTGTTCCTTCTTTATCAAATCCGACCAACAGATGGTGCCAAACAGGTTTAAATACATCGTGAATCACCTTCACAGAGTCGATGATGCTTTCAACGAACAGAAGGCGTTTGATTTCTGTGACGGCGAACGCCACCAGCAGCACCACCTCCTCCACCAGCATCACCGTCTCCTGATCTGTTAGAGAGCTGTCGTAATCCAGATACGACCTGGGGAACAGAGTCACAGAAACCTGAAACCCCTCCAGGAGTCACATCCCATCACAGTCCAGCACTCACAGTGTTCTCCTACAGTAGCAGAGCCAGTCTGGACTCACTGAAAGGGGTTGTATCCAGGGCTCCAGTGCAGCAGCTCCAGCAGTTTATAGTACAGACAAAGAGGAAAGGTGATGCACATGATCCCTAGTAGGATGTGGGAGAGCACAGTGATGGCGCTCAGCTGGAAGAGGCTGGCCAGGGCGATCACCAGGCCCGTAAACACCACGCCGGTTCTCCTCATGCTCCTCCAGTACACCAGATCCATCACTGCATGAAGAATAACAGGTGAGCGGGGAACAGAGGGAAGAGGCGTGTGTAAAGGAAGTCTGTGCTCTTCACTTTGTTAGATACAGGCCAAATGTGCATTTTGAGACCAGCAAAAGCTTCAAGATGTCTTAAAAAAGGCAAATTCTGCTTTAAAGATAGCATTTACCATAAACAATGTTTCCCATAATGCATGCTGATTATTTTACGCACAAAAAAGCAGCATCCAACCACATTCGCTGCATTTTCCTCAGTGACATTACCGTCATGCTCAATCAAGACAAGACTCAGGGTTAAGCTCATTATTTTCTGACTTAAACAAAAAAAATTATACTAGCACCTAAAACATGGAACTTGAAATATCACAGAAGTCAGAAAATAATGTAAATAACTTCTATGTACATATAAGCCAGCTTTTCCAGAGGAGTTTGAGTAAATGTTTTCTTTTTTTTTTTCACTGTGAATTTCCTGAAGTCAACAGACACCAAGACTCGAGCCGTTCCACTTTTTAAGCCATTTTCCCAGACATGCTGTTACTCTATAAACTCTGACTGAACTCTAATCCTACTAACAGATGAGGTCTAACCGATGAATTAACAGATGTAACACAAAGAGTAAAATGAACAAACATATAAAACTTAATGAAAAAAAGAAGAAATTAAAAAAAATGAAACCAAACATTCATTCAGATGTGTCTAATTCTGCTCCGAATGAAAGACTGGCTGGACTTCCTGTCTCACACTAGTCTCACACCTGTCTCACACATGTCTCACACCTGTCTCACACCTGTCTCTCTGCCCTCCAGCTGACAGCTGTCCTCTCATTCTTTTAGCAGACACTAATTATTTCCTTACGTTTGGAGGCCATTTCAGCGGCGGTCCTGCTTTTGCTCCCCTTTCTTCCTTGAGCTTCCCCCTGCTGGCTTCCACCCCAGGCTTTTTTTGGCCACCCCCGCTCTGTCAGCAATATAAGGCCTGCCTGGCCTAATTTTAACCCTCTATTGGATACACCCTGAGAGGATTCACACAGACACACACACACACACACACACACACACACACACACACAC
>NW_013953024.1:55932-68641 GCF_001266775.1 Austrofundulus limnaeus | reverse complement strand
GTTAGTTTCTTCTTGTAACCACTTCCTGGATCTCTCTTCAGTATGTGGTCGTGTCACCAAGGAGTGTCATGATCTTATCTTCATAGTCCTTCTGGTTCAGAATAACTGTGCACCTTCCTTTGTCTGCTGGAAGAATGATGATGTTCTTGTCCTTGCTGAGGGTAGTGAGAGCGTCTCTCTCTTCTCTGCTGATATTAGAAGGTGGTGGTTTGGCGTTGCTGAGGCAAGCTGAAACTTTATTCCTAAGTTGCTCTGCTTCAAATCCTGGGATTTTGTTGTTTCGAATGGCTGAAACTCTCAGACTGAAGAAGTCTCTTGGAAGAGAGACGAAACGTTTCATTAAAGAAGAACCCGTCCAGAGGACGTATTCAATTTTTTTTCCCTTTTGATTTTTTACCTGGATTACTGAGATGCATCAGGACATTTACTTAATGAAAATACACAAATTATGTCAGTAAAAAAATAGATAAAATTTTACTTTGTAGACGATGTTGTTTTGGGGGCTGCAGTGGCTCGGTGGTCAGGCTTGTAGTCCTGAGGCTTCAGGTTGTAGACCAGATTTTGTGGGAAGCATGGTAAAATATTGCCAAATCTTTCATGAAAGTTTGCTCTCTGTGGCGATTCCTGCAAGGAGCAGATAAAAACAACATAGAACATAATGTAAAAATGTCACAAAATGGGTGTATGTTTCTGCAGTTTTCTCCTCCCATCTTTTCTTAAACTCGTGTTATTTCAGACAGAATAAAAACTCACCATAAATCAGCGAAGGTAGATTTTCTTTTCACCATTTGACCAGACGTCCAGCTGGCTGTTGATGCTTAGTTTGGAGCAAAAAGATTCAAAGACAGTGTTAAACAAATGTGTTTCATGAGGATGGCAGTAGAAGAGGACAAGCTGCAATCGAACACATGCTGCATGTTTTACTTGTTTCTCTGCTTCAACACACCTGATTCAGTGCCTGAATTACCTCTTCAAGTTCTACTGAAGCCTGTTAATCACTCATATATTCAAATCAGGTATGTTAGAGCAGGAAAACCTCTAAATCATGCAGGATAGTGTCCCTCAAGGACCAGGATTGGACAAAATTTTGGGGTCTGGGGACCCCTTGTTTATGACTTACCTGTAATGATCAAATACTGATCCTTTATTAGTTTAATCAACACAGCATTTTTAGATTATAATAACAATAAACAGTAGGATTAAGCTCTTTACAGGCTGGCTGTGTGACTCTTAAAAGAGCCTTTATGGTTATCAGCGGGTGTTTGTTTTTTTCTTGGCGGGCTTTTCAGTCTTCTTGGGCAGCAAAGGTGAAAAATATCCAGGGACTCCCTCTTAAACCTGGTGCTGATTTAAAAATAATTTACTGCTTTTTTAAAACCTAAATGCCAAGGCAATAATTGTTTTTTTTTTTTGTTTGCTTTAATAAGTTTTTTATTGGTGCATTGTTGCCCGTTTGCATTTATGCATTTTTTAAAACAAAACCCAAAAACAACAATTTATTGTAACAGTTTGAGAAACTCTACTCGACAGCGTTTCAGTAAGTCAACAGAGAAAACAACTTTGTGTTGACTTTAGGTTTTCAAGTTCATTTATCTTTTCCGACGCTAAAAAGTGATGAAATACATCTAAAGCAAAAAGGGAAATTAAAAAGATCCCAATTTTTAAAGCATCATCAACTTGGAGATGTAAATGTTTGTCTTTCATCATTATAAAGTTTAATTTTAGGGATTTTTGAAGGGTTTTTGTTAAGTAAACTAACTAAATTTTTACTTCTAAAACTGAGGAATTTTACTGTCTAATTAATATGGTTTTGTCTCAGTATAATTTGCAGTTTTTCACCATCTAACGTTGTTGTATTTTACGGAGTATTTCTTCAGATTTGTATGAGTTTTGTTTTCAGGTGAATTTTCTGCACATTTGATTCAGATTTCTGTGTTATTACAAATCATTCTTCCAGATGACATTTGAACCTTTCAACATCAGAAAAATTCCTGCTTTCTTCACAAGAAAACTTCACAGTGGGTTCACTTAAAAAGGTTGAAGTTCTCCTACTATTACCTAGCAGAGAACAAACTTTTCAAAGCTGCTGAAGACAGCCAGACATGAAAGAGAATAAAAGCTTAAAAGAAATCGGAGGAACCAGTTTGTACTTGTATTTACTGCAAGAAATGTGCAATAATTTACTCTGGTGGAATGCTGAGACTGGAGTAGATTTAACCTTCACAGCATCCCTAAAGCTAAAAAAGGAGGAATATCTGCTTCAATACAATATATTACTTTTATGTTTCTGCTGTAGAGGATTTAACACTTTGACTTTATCGAAGCAAAAAAACCCTGTTTAGCTCCATCTTTTCAAGCTGAGGTGTGATGATATTTTGCCTAAAAACTTGGAAAATGTCCTTTTATTTTTGACTGGCATCACATTCTTAACCAAAACCAAAAATAGCTCAGGATTTCATCCTTAGAAACCCCCTTAAATACTTCTTCAGATAATCTGACTGAGCAGCCTACCTACAAATCTGTCACTGTTGTAGCTTATTCAAATAGAACTCATGAATATTTCATCTTCAATTCGAGCTGCTTTTCACCCCTCGTTGTTGACAGTGACAGAACCTCACTCATTCTTTGATTTTTATTTTCTTGAAAGTTTGATGGCTAATGACAAAACGTGCTCTGCAATATTCATCTGAGTGCCAAACAAGACCTACTTAGGTTGCTTTCATATCTGCCCAAATCTGCTCCCAGATATCCCAAGGAACGAAGCCTGGTTTTAAATTTAACTTTGTTTCTCCTCCCGGAAGCCTTGGCTGATCCACGAGGCACCAGGACGTCGTGCCGAGCTGACGCTGCTGAACTTCGAGGCGAGACAAGCTGGTGAATTTTTCATCAGGGTCTGAGAGCGGTTGTGGAAAAAGGCTGGATCCTGTCGTGGCTGCAAGGGGACCTCAGAGGCAGGGAGAGAAAGAGGCCTCCCCATTCAATTAACCACATACTGTTCTGTACTTTCATCTCCAAAACACACATGTACACAACTACACCAGGAAAAAAACTAGAATGATTTCAAACTGCCAAATTTTCAGTCCACAAGAGGGAGAACTCTTCTTTCTAGTTTCCTGATTGGGAATATTTTGGATTTAAAATCCCCACCCCCCTTTTTTGGAGGGTTAGTTCACTTGGGTTAATTCCCTTCACATTAAAAAGCTGGAACTCCTTCGGAGGAAATTTTGTTTCATAAACCTCCACAAATTTAGTTTTGCTACTAAATACTTAAAAAGTTATCAAACAAAGTGATGATCCACAAAACTGCAACAAATTCATGGTTTAGTGTTTCTGATTGTCACATCCTGTTTAATTCTGTATCAAAGACATGCTTCAAAGGTTAAATCATTTTATGTTCTTTATTCTCATTTCTATTAATCTGGACTCCTTTTCCATCGACTCGGAGGCTGAGCCGCCCTACTCTTTTCAGCCACTTGGATCGGGGGTCTTGTTCTTTCGGTCATGAACCATGCCTCATGACCACAGGTGAGGGTTGGAACGTAGACAGACGAGTAAATCAAGATATTTGCCTTTTGACCTTAGTTCTTTCTTCACCAGAACTGACCGAAGCAACTCCCTCATTACTGAGGACGAGGCCCCAATCTGTCGACACATCTCCTGCTCCATCCTACCATCACTTCTGGACAAGACACCCAGACACCTAAACACCTCCACACCCTTCTGCAGAAACGACATCTTAATGTGGTGGAGGGACTTGAGGACCACCATGATCCTTGGGGCCTCTACCAGGCCTCCTGGTAGAGGCCTGAGAGGAGGGGTCAGACTGTGTGATTCCCAACCCTTGATGCATGGAACAACAAACAGTATGAGGAAATCTCACCAGGGCCAGGCCACCTCTCTGGAGAGGGGTGGGGTCAGGGAGGGAGCTCCTGGTGGTCAAGCCTTGGCTCCTGGGGTTCAGCTGGGTCAAGCTCAAAAGAATGACAGGAAGACACCTCTACATGGACCCACCTCCTGCGAGGAGGATCCTCAGAATCGGGTGCAATGCATGCCGGGCAGCGGGTGAAGCAGCGTCCCTGGCTGTGCAGAGTTCTGGTGGCATAGTTCCATTTATATTTATATATATATATATAGTTACTCCTGTCACACTGACAGTGACATACTCAGCCTCAGGCTTCAGCATCAGGTCACGGCTCGCCACTGAACTACAGGAAAATGAAAACCCACTTTTCTTTCATGTCTTCTCTCTTTTTTGACCTTTAAATGACCCCAACAAGCAACACAGACAAATGAGACGTCTCACAGTGAAAATGGATTCTTTCAGACTATTAGTACTGAGTGAGATTTTGATAAAGAAACTGAATGCTCCAGTCCTGTGTGAGTTCATTCTAACACACATCTGTACATGATCTACTGGGGCAGCAAATCTGAACCTCAGGGTTTCTTTTTTTTTTTTTTAAGTGTTAACTCTGTCCGTGATGCAACATTCCCACTGATAATCAATATGGATTTGTTTGCCACGTTTTCTCCTCAGCGTCTCATCTCTTCTGCTGAGTAATGAAGCTGATCTCCAGAGGGGAGAATGTTCATCCCAGTAACGACGGCTGTGTTTAGAGTCGCATCATGAGACTGTGAGAGCAGGCTGTCCCAGACTCTAATTCAGGCTCTGTGTGGTCAAAGACTTTCACACTCATATCTGCAAACACAACAGTTTACAATTACCATTGCATTTATTTTACCTTTATTTATACAGGTTGACTCACTGAGATCCAAGATTTCATTTACAACAGAGACCTGTTAACGTTTTCCTAGATGTTTGCCCTGATAGAGACAGTGACGGATGTGAGATGAAAAGGATGGCAGGAAACACGTCGACACCTTCCTCTAAATAAGTACCCAAGTTCTATTTTTCTCAGAGTAGGCAACTTATCTATATTGTTTTATTTATTTATTTTTACATGTTGACACCTTCCTAAAATAATCAAATCACTTTTTTCAAGTTTGTCAGATCACGTTTTGTGTTTCCTGACAAACTTGAAAAAAAAAAGACTTGATTATTTGTGTCAACATGTAATAAAGAAAAAATAACAGACAAGCTGTCTGAGAAAATGGTGAATGCTGACTGCTGAATTACTTGGGGTTAAAATATTTTGAAGAAGCTAAAACTAAGAAGTCAAAGCTACAAAAGCACAATGAAAAAAGAGGCAAAATGCTAAAAAGGAGTAAAAAATAGAAACTAAAAAATTAAAAGTTTCTCTAAAAGCTAAAGTAAAAAGCTCTCTAAAAGCAGCTAAATGCTTATTAAAAGCAGCAAAACAGTAGATGAAAGCTAAAAGTAACCAAAAAGAGAGCCCAGCGTGATGAAGCAGACATCAGAGAACAATATTTTTAAAGTAGCAGATCAGTGTTTTATTAGGAAAATATTTATACATAAAAATAAATATGTATTTTGTAATGTATAAAAGTTACAAATTCCAAAAGTCATAGATCTCATCTCCTGAATGAGCTGAATGTTTAGATAAATTTAAAAAAGCACAAAGTATGCAGAAAAATTGCAAAACAAACAAAATACATAAAACAAAAACTACGACAAATTCAGGTATTTTAAAATGTTCTTACTGTTATTAATAAATTTGCACTTCTTAAATCTATTTATCTGTTTTTTTTGTTCCTTCCTGCTTAAATACATAGAATAAACTCTCATCACACCCTAACAGCAAACGACACAGAACCAGTTGTTCAAGTCGCTTCCATTTATCCCACATTAATTGTTCTGTTACATAACTGTTAATGTTTTGTGTTTATATTTTCTCATGGCTTTTTATTGTATGTTTATCCAAATAAAAAAAGACTTTTGGAAAGAGAATCTACAATGTCATTTTGAAACAATTTCTATACTTTTGCCTGAAGGCAAACTCAGGTTGATCTGCCTTTACCTCTTGATCTTTTGCAGCGCTGTCCCCTCCCATACGTTGTCTTAAATGGTCAAAAACTGTTAGGAATGTTTGGATTCTGGGACAAAAGGACGCTCAAAGCAGACCGCAGCCTACAATTCATTGCGTAAGACCCAAACAGAGTCACACAGTGAAGGGTTGTGGCTCGGGGTCGGGTGACAGCAGCATATGATTCATGGCTTGCTGTGCCCTTTTGCCTCGTCCTCCTTGTGGTGGGCCCATCCTCTGCTTTTAGCTAGTTCTTTTGCAGCCTTTAGAGCTCGGTCTCCGCCAGTAAACCAGCGATGTCATTTCCCGTGTCTTATCCTTTCTGCTGCACAGGATGACAGAAAGAAGAATATGGCATGTGTCAAAACAAGACATGTTCTTTTTAAACTTATTGTTTGGAGGTTGGAAACGACAAGTAATATAAGTTTTGATTCAGCTGAAAAGGTTTCATGCAAGAAAATATATGCTGACTTTATACAGTTTGACTTGTATGTTTGTGGACAAATTCAGCGTAATGCAGTGAGGTTTCGTACATTACAGCAATAATTATAAACCATTCCTTTATGTGCGCAGATTTTAGACATGAATTTGTAAGCTTCTACATGTTGATAGTGAGCATGCTGCATGATCACATCAATATTTTCACAGCAGCACATAAAAATGGGAAAAACAAAATGTAAACCTGACTTCCCCAAAAATATACATCTCTTTGCAGATGACTTACAGCAGGTCCTGCAGCACGCTAAATATGTGCGCATGCTACTCTAGATTTGATTTCAAATTCGTTTTGAGAGGAAAGTAATATATATATATATATATTTGTCTGCAGGATAGCCCCTCCCCTCTTTGTTGAGACAAATCTGAAATGTGGGGTTAAGTGAAACAGCTGCTGACACCAGCTGGAGGAGCAAGTGGTTCCTCCTTTTGGCACAGTCAGCTTGGATAAGCCTTGTTCCTCTACAGATACAAGAATAACAACAACGGGAAAAAAAAGCAACTGATTTACTAATATTACAATGCAAGTACAAGAAGAGACGCTGAGGGGGTTTCAAAGGGCAAATGTGATCCAAGGACCCTTCTCAGGAATGTGAGTCTTAGATTTCAATAGCCTGCAGGATTGTTTTTGCCTCTGAGTGTGTTCATTTGTCTGCTGTGTTTGCAAACACCTGAAGAACCACTATTTTTTTAATGAAACATCAGAATGTAACCATCTATAATTGATTCATGTTTGAAGTCAATCCAATTCAAAATGGCCACCTTAGCTAAGCAAATTTAGTTAAAACAAAAGTCTACTACTGACTCAATGATGCAATTAAGCTACAACTTAGTCTGAAGCTGAGAATTATCTTCAACTTTTACTCTAAGGACTAATTGTTAGCAGTTTGCACAATATGTGTTTTTGAAACTTTGCCTTAAACTACTGGAATCAACTTTGTCTGTCTGTTAGCAAAATGTTTCAGGAACCACTTGATGGAGTTTAACAAAACTTCCAGAAAAGAATCTTTGGATAGACTTTTACAAGTGATTCGTTTTTAGAGTCAACCCAATTCAAGTTGGCTGCTACAGCCAACCGAACTTTGAAAATACAAAATGGTTATAAATGAGCCAAATATACAGATATTAAGCTAAAATTTGGTGTGGTAGTAGCTGAGAAGTATTCACAAAATATTTACTGAGCACTATTATTGAAAAACATCTTTACTCAAAACATTAACATTAGTTGTTGGTTAATCATGTGTGTCTGTTAGCAAAATATTTGAAGTATTGCTGGAGAGATTTCATTGAAACTTACTGAAAGTGTTCAATGAAAGGACATTTACAACTGATTAACTTTTGGAACCACTGAAATTCAAGATGATCGCTACAGCTAACCAATATTAGAAATAACAACAATGGTTATATCTCAGACAGTTTTATAGAAATTGAGCTTAAATTTGCTGTCAGCGTAGCTGACAGTGAGTCGCAACCCTGGGAGCTTTCACAGATTGCACATAAAGTAGGTTAAATTGGACCAAAATGACAACAATCTCCCTTCTTATCCTAAGATAATTCCCTTCAAAAATTGCTAGATTTCCTTTTGAAAGGGTTTTTAATTTTTTCTTTGTTAAAAGACAGGGAATATCAGACTGGTAAAATATAGAAAAATATCAAAGAAATATCAAAGTGATCGGGTCTGCTGCTGACACACAAGTTATATTTGTTTGTTTGTTTGTTCTAGCTATGTTCCAATGATTCATCAGCAGATCAGAGGAAAGCTCATCATTGTCCTCCGGTCCTCTCTGCTCTCCTCCTTATATGGGCGGCGGGCACAGATGTCCACTGGGGAGCTCCCTTCCCCCCCATTCATGCCATTCATGGAGTGCCTTTTGTCAATGGAGCAATGAGCTACCAAATATAGAGAAGGGGTTGAACAGCTTGGCCTCTGCAGACGCTCATCGGAGTATAAATCGGACCGACCGTGACACCTCGACACCCCCTGTTTACATACACAAGATCCAGCCCCCCGGAGCTGTTCTGGTGAGTATCCACACCAGGATAAGGACTGGATAAGGACAAGATTTTATCACGGGAGGAAGGAAGAAGGATTTTAACTTTTGACTAATAACCCTATGGATTACCTTATCTTATTAACCTGTGGACAGTTAGATTTTTGGGGGAAACTGGTTTAAAACTAACATCTTTCAAAGCAACATTCTAAAACTTAATCTGCCACAGAAAAAGACCTTTGAGTGTGTTTTGCTGTTAAAAGACTCATTCAAACAGAACATTTCATCAGAGGACTTACTGGTGTTGCAGATCTGACACCATGTGTGACGACGAGGAGACCACCGCCCTGGTGTGTGATAACGGCTCAGGCCTGGTGAAGGCTGGGTTCGCCGGGGATGACGCGCCCCGCGCCGTGTTTCCCTCCATCGTTGGCCGCCCGCGTCACCAGGTAAACTAAACCATCCTAAACACAACCCATGTTAAAACTTTCTACAACCTAAAATAAAAAAGGTAAATAAATAAAAGTTGCATCACTTAGAACAGGTTGAAAAGTGTCTACCTGTGCGTAATTACGCGCAAGCCTGTCCATGCGCTATGTGAGAACAGATGATTTCTTACAGCTGAGTTGTGTTATTTTTTTTTTCAGGGCGTCATGGTCGGTATGGGGCAGAAGGACTCCTACGTTGGGGACGAAGCGCAAAGCAAACGAGGCATTCTGACCCTGAAGTATCCCATCGAACACGGCATCATCACCAACTGGGACGACATGGAGAAGATCTGGCACCACTCGTTTTACAACGAGCTGCGGGTGGCCCCGGAGGAGCACCCCACCCTGCTGACAGAAGCCCCACTCAACCCAAAGGCCAACAGAGAGAAAATGACTCAGATCATGTTCGAGACTTTTAATGTCCCCGCCATGTACGTGGCCATCCAGGCCGTGCTGTCCCTGTACGCATCTGGACGCACCACAGGTAGCCACAGTCCTCAGATACTGAATAATCTGATAATATATAACATGGGATCGAGTTTTAACATTGGTGACTGGTTGTAGGCATTGTCCTGGACTCTGGTGACGGTGTGACCCACAACGTGCCCATCTATGAAGGATACGCGCTTCCTCACGCCATCATGCGTTTGGACCTGGCCGGTCGTGACCTCACAGATTACCTCATGAAGATCCTCACGGAACGTGGTTATTCTTTTGTAACAACTGGTGAGTGGAAACTTGTACAAACTTTAATTGATCATTTCTGACATTAATTCTCGCAAAAAGGATACAATAAATCCGACTAATTCTTTAAATCATTATGATCAGTTCTAATCGTTTATTCACTGAAAACCAAATCAAAATGAACACAAGATTCTCGTCTGATTTGTCTGCAGCTGAGAGAGAAATAGTGCGTGACATCAAGGAGAAGCTCTGCTACGTGGCTCTGGACTTTGAAAATGAGATGGCCACCGCCGCCTCCTCCTCCTCCTTGGAGAAGAGCTACGAGTTGCCCGACGGTCAGGTCATCACCATCGGTAACGAGCGCTTCCGGTGCCCGGAGACCCTCTTCCAACCCTCATTCATCGGTGAGTAACATCCAAACATCCTGTCAGATTTTTACACATGTTTATGATTTTTAAATATGATTTATATTACTGATTGATTTTGGTCACTCACCAGGAACAAGTTATCAACCGGTCTAATTCGTGTAACTGATGTGTGTGTGTGGGTCGATGTTTGTCTCTCTGAGCACGGCTGTTTGAGGAGCTGTTCATTTCAGCACCTGTTCTGACAGCAGACGGCGGCCTGTTCTTTGCTGCAGGGTGGTGGTGGATTGGGGGAGGGGAGGAGGGGATGGGGGGACCCAAAGACTCACCCACTCCCACCCTGTTTGCACAGGCATGGAATCTGCTGGCATCCACGAGACCACCTACAACAGCATCATGAAGTGCGACATCGACATCCGCAAAGACCTGTACGCCAACAACGTCCTCTCCGGGGGGACCACCATGTACCCGGGCATTGCTGACCGGATGCAGAAGGAGATCACCGCTTTGGCCCCCAGCACCATGAAGATTAAGGTATAGAGGCTGCGTGTCGGTGGGCAGATGAATACAAATGCGTTTTTATTTGATTCTTTTTATTTTGCTCTCAGATCATCGCTCCTCCTGAGAGGAAGTACTCGGTGTGGATCGGCGGCTCCATCCTCGCATCTCTGTCCACCTTCCAGCAGATGTGGATCAGCAAGCAGGAGTATGACGAGGCGGGACCTTCTATTGTCCACAGGAAGTGCTTCTAAGTCCAAAGCACCCCCCCCCCACACACACACACACACACACTTCATCTCCCTCAAAAGCATCACTTCATGTTTTGTCAAAAGTCTTTGTTTACGCAAGAGAAGTTTGTATAAGTTTATAAATAAACCAATGCTCAGCTTATTGTTTTGTTTTGTTTCTGCTGTCCTTCCTGTCCTCACGTGACAGATGAGTAAAGGTTATTGAAGCTTTGAATTAGTGCAGATTACAGCCAGAGAGAAAGAGGATCAGCCACCTCACGAGAAATAAACCGCGCCAAGTTTCAGCAAGTGGCAAACAGTGGTGTCCCACCAGGAAACAGGAATTAGACATAAACCAATAAAACAAAAAAAAAGTATAATTTATAATGCAAATAGAACTCAGACTTTGGGTCAATAAGGAAATAAATACATAGTCAAAGCTGCAAAAGGAATTCAGCCCGGAAAAGGACAACTTGAGCCCTATCAGTGGAAACACACAAAAAGTCGAAGTCTCAGAGTGATTTTCAGGGCGGGGTCACCAATTTTGCTGCTATTTTTAAACTTCAGCAAAAGAAGCTGGCAGTTCTATAAAGCGATTAGCAACTCGGATGGTGCTTCCACACTGTCGCTGTGTCCACAGCGTCATCCTCGCCCTGAGGCGGAAACCAGCCCTGCCATCCGGGCCAACAGCCTGTGTCAGGAGGTGGGGACACCTTTGGGCACGGGGGGGGGGCTTCATTTGGCCCACAGCCCCACCTCCATCCTTCTGTGTGTGGAGCAAGTATATATAAAAAAAGCTTTAAGAATGTGCAAATCATAAATCACATGAACACAGAGCAGACCTTAAATCTGATCCAAAATAAAAGCTCTACTCAGGCTTTATTCAACAACACAATGAGGGTTTGAGGTTAGATGTCCCTTTTGGAGACGAGCTGAGACGCTCTGGACAAAACACCAAAAACTCTGGCACTCCTGGCGGTGCTCCTGTCTGTGCATTCGTGACGCACCGGAGGGGAGGGTGTGTGTGTGTGTGGGGGGGGGGGGGCGCACTACTTAAAGGCGGATTAAACGCTGGCAAGACACTAAATCCAACCTGCCTCCATCCAGACGCGCGGCCGCAGCCAATCAACCTGATGTGAAGATCGAAAATAGGAGGGCTTACAGTAATCAGTCCTCAGCGTCTCATGAGCAGGAACAGCGTGGCACCGTGGAGGGAGCGCGCGGCACACGCAGCAGGACGCTCACTGGCGCTGCGCTCTGAGCACACAACCAACCAGATAGCGCGGAGAGGGACACGCTGGGGGGGACGGGGACGGTAGAAGCATCCTGTCACGGATGCGTTTTTTAGCCCATTCCGGACGCGCTGGAACCTAAGAACAGCAGAGAGAAGCCGGACGGGAAATAAGACGGATTTTCTTTTTTCCCATTTATTTATTTTTTTTGGAGGGGGGATTTGCCCAGAGTGCCGTTGAACCCTCGTCTCCTCCGGATGCTCAGAAATGGGGGAATGGACTATACTAGAGAGGCTCCTGGAGGCTGCTGTCCAGCAGCACTCTACCATGATAGGAAGGTAAGATGGTCAAAAAAAAATCTAAGAAGAAACCCAGCAGCCTCCAGGATCGTCTTTAGCATGGCACCCCAGTCCCCCGTTTCTGTGTTGTGGCTCCAGGATCGTCTGTAGCGTGCTGTCCAGTCCAGTCCTCCGTGTCTGTGTTGTGGATCTTTTTTCTTGTCTTTCCTCCGTTCTTTTTTTCTGGTCCTCCTAAACGAGACAGCTCAGACCAGACAGCTGTCCTTTAGGAACCTGGGATGGTGCTGCAAAGTCAAACAGGCTAAAAAAACACCAACTCATTTCATGTGTTCATTCATTCATTTAGTCATTTTGATGTGGATTGGTGAGTTCCAGGGGAAGGAACACACATGATCACACAGGTAGAATCAAAGCAACACAGAATGCTCACGTGTCATAATCATTAAATCACACACACACACACACACACACACACACACACACAC
>NW_013953024.1:54027-55832 GCF_001266775.1 Austrofundulus limnaeus | reverse complement strand
ACACACACACACACACACACACACACACACACACACACACACACACACACACACAAAACAGATTTTTTTTAACCCAAGGAGCGTCCTGGGTTCAGCACTGGACAGCTCCCTAAATTGACGCACAGCTTCAACACTTCCACTTTTTTTTTTCCCTTTTTTTCCTTTTTACATCTTTATTTTGTTTGCTTGCTTTTTAGGATCCTACTAACAGTGGTGGTGATCTTCCGGATTCTAATCGTAGCAATAGTTGGAGAGACAGTCTATGATGACGAGCAGACCATGTTCGTCTGTAACACCTTACAGCCGGGCTGCAACCAGGCGTGCTACGACAAGGCGTTCCCCATTTCCCACATCAGATACTGGGTGTTTCAGATCATCATGGTATGCACCCCGAGCCTCTGCTTCATCACCTACTCGGTGCACCAGTCCGCCAAGCAGAAGGAGCGCCGCTACTCCACGGTGTACCTGACCCTGGACAAGGATCAAGACTCCCTGAAGCGCGACGAGAGCAAAAAGATAAAGAACACCATAGTGAACGGAGTGCTCCAGAACACGGAGAACTCCACCAAGGAAGCCGAGCCGGACTGCCTGGAGGTGAAGGAGATCCCCAACTCGGCCATGAGGACTACAAAGTCCAAAATGAGGCGGCAGGAGGGCATCTCCCGGTTTTACATCATCCAGGTGGTCTTCAGGAACGCGCTGGAGATCGGCTTCCTGGTGGGCCAGTACTTCCTGTACGGCTTCAACGTGCCGTCCGTGTACGAGTGCGACCGCTACCCGTGCATCAAAGACGTGGAGTGCTACGTGTCCAGGCCCACGGAGAAGACGGTCTTCCTGGTCTTCATGTTCGCCGTGAGCGGCTTCTGCGTGGTGCTGAACCTGGCGGAGCTCAACCACCTGGGCTGGAGGAAAATCAAGACGGCCGTGCGCGGCGTGCAGGCTCGGCGGAAGTCCATCTATGAGATCAGGAACAAGGACCTGCCGAGGATGAGTGTGCCCAACTTCGGACGCACACAGTCCAGTGACTCTGCATATGTGTAAACAAACAAACAAAACAAACAAACAAACAAATAAGATGGAACGAGACGCCTGAATTATGTCATGACGTTTTTTTTAAAGTGGGCAGATTTGAATATTATTATTTATATTTTGATTTTTTTTAAATTCTGAGTTTATTTATGGACTTCATGGCAAGCGTGCTCTCCACGTTTGTTTACTTGGTTATGATTGCACTGATGCAACTTTTTTTCTTAACGTTTGTACTCTGTAAGATGTGTTCACAGACTTACTCTTTGTGGGCTGTTCTGCTAAACTTGAAGAGAGCAAATGCAAATGCAAAAAAAAAAAAGAGAGAGAGAGAGAGAGAAAGAAAGAAAAGAATATTGCACTAAGGGGTGAACACTTGAGAGCCTGATTTTATCCAAATGTGCTACTGACCTGAGTTTTTCTTTTATTTTCCACRCATTTTTTGAAGCCAACTCTATTAAGGGTGAAAAAGAACCCATTAAACAGGATAAATCCCATCCAGATTTCTACAAATCTACAGATCCTTACCATTGTTCAATATAAAATACATCAGCTTGACTCTTTGTTTTTGTTGCCTGTGTCGCACCACTGACCTTAATGTAACCATTCCACTGCTTAAATAGCTAACTTTGCAAAAGAGTATCTGGTGAATTTTGCTGCAAAATGCTAAACGTCTGTGACTTCCTTAATTTAAGACACACCAAAGCGCCCACTGCTTTTATTTGTGAGTGTTTTCTTGCTTTCTTTGTGTAATCAAGTGCCATACATGTATATAAAGA
>NW_013953024.1:40215-53963 GCF_001266775.1 Austrofundulus limnaeus | reverse complement strand
TATTATTACTATTATGAATATTGTGGCCCCTTGATGGCCCCTTACTTAGAAAAATCCTGGATCCGCCACTGTCATGATATTAAACACATGCAAACAATAATGGACAACACCAAACTCGAATGAAAAGTATTGAATATCAAATCAGGCTGATCCAATTGGACCAAGGTTTCAGAAATCAGGGTGGACCAGGGCCATAGGGGCTAATGCAAAAAYGCCAAACCTAGATTTGAACCCCCCCGGCTGGGCCATGCAGTGCAAATATGCCATTTCCTCCCAGATTTGTCCAAATGGTTTGTTCATGTGGACATGGTTATTTGCAGGCACATTTATCCATTAATGAATTGATTGAAAACTGAAGAGTATTTAAACTCTTCTTCCACCCATGGGTCAAAAAGACTCAACAGTTTTAAAACTGAAGCCTCAGTCTGGTTGCTAGTATTGTTAATATAGACTGTAATATCTAGACTCCTGCTGCCTTTGGTTCATGCCACAGCAACAAAATGAGAATCATCTTGCATATGCTGGAGATTTGAGTCACACACAGTTGGCTGCAGACAATTAGCCTGAGCTGCTGCTTCCTGAAAGTCAGATAATCAAGGCCCTACTGTGAGCAGAAACCGTATCACGCCAAAACCAAATGCCTTCATTATGCATATGATAGATGACAGGAAACGATGGAAGAAAAGGAGGAAAATGACACGTAACAAGGCTCCAGCTGGACATTGAAATTCGTAGCTGGCTGAAAGAAAAATTTGATTAAAAAAAGTTTAGTGCTAAAGAGGGCAGAGGAAAATTAAGACGTGGGTCAAAATGTAGTTTATTGGTATTTAAATAACAAACAAATGCAAACAACTAAACAAGGGTTTGTCTTTGTAATKTAATTTCTTTTTTTAAATTAGACGATGAATGGATGGACACAGACACCATCTACTGGCCTCAAAGTGAGCTGTAAACTATTTTTCTGAAAATCTTTTTTTAACTAATCAATATGTGTTTTCAGATGACATGGAACCACTTCACAGTTCTTTTCACTATTTAGACATACGCCTTGCTTTGCACTGATGGTATATAGGTGGATAAACATACAGTAATTATGTTGATCATGTCTTTTTTAGGTCGTACTTCAGAGAAGGTGCTTTCTTGCTTCAACAAGGACTTTCAAGTGACATAASGGAATGTGGTCAAACAAACTGATTGTTCTTTGAGCATTAAAACTGCTTTCACATAGCTACAAAAAATATAATTCACTTAATCTACTTTCTGTGTTGCACGAAAAGTCGACTGATCTGTCATGAGTCCTGACTYGTATAACTCCTTCTGATTGTTTATACTCTTTTAAGCTCTGTGTTAAATATTAAACYCAAGACCCACAACACAGCTCGAACTGTGGGCTCCACCAGTGTTGCTGATGGTGAATGATGTGTGTACAAACTGGGCAGCACACTCTCAATGTTTCCTTGGAGGTGCAAAAGCAATAAATAGGTTTTGTAATGGCTTTCAAAGTGGGACTAATAGTCCTTTAAGGTATTTGGTTCAAAATCTTTTGTTCCAGATTGCTTTTGGAAGAAACTGCACCAGTGTGCTTTCTATCAAATACCAAAAGGACCATCCAAACTGTTATCACAACCAAAAGCCAAGATCTTTGATTGTACAAGGTAGCAGTTCCTTTGGAAAATTCTGCCCAAMCCACCAAACACGACTGTGGAAGAAGAGGGAATCTGTAAAAAACTGAGCTTAGCTGTCCTCAAYACCATACTACTGCACACTTGCAAATTTATTTAAAGTAAAAGTAGGCTAAAACAACAAGCTAAGCACCTCGTTACTTCATAGTCACATTGTTTTAATTCATTTCAAGTGTTACAGGAAGTAGAGAAACAACATTGTAAAATGAAAAAAAAAAAGCTTCACCATTCCAACTTGTTTTGGAATGTAGGCAGAAATGAACATTTGCATTTAGTGTCAAGATGCTAAAGTGACACTGACCAGCACGAAGCTGTCGTAGATCTTCATCAGCTCCTCTGTCCGATACTGTTCCAGTACCACCACCCCCGCCAGCGAGGAGTTCTTCGCCCGGGCACAGTCCTCACAGTGCACCACGTAGGTCTTTTTACTGCTGTTCTCACTGCTCACAAAGAGCAGATCAAACACTTCCACCTGCACAAAGCACAACCCAGGCATCTCAGGTTTACAGCATATTTGGGCTGCATTAGGAGGAACGAACAGAGTCGGAGGAGGAGGAACTCACATCACACTTGTTGCAGTAGTAGGCTGGCTCGTCCTTCACGCGGCCCTGGTAAAATATCTTCTTCCCTGCAGCCACCAGCTGCTCTCTGAGAATTTGGATGTGCTTGATGGACTGCAGGAGGCAGTGTCTGACGGAGACACGGGGAGTAAAAGACGTTAACAAAYGCCCACTTGTTTAAATATTCATGCAGACACACGTCTTACTTGATCAGCTTGAAGGTATCCTCGTCCGTGATCTTGATGGTTCGAGCAACATTCCACGACACGTGGATCATGGGAACAATCGACTTRACTTTCTTCACCTCATTCCATTCGAAGCGCTCCAGGGCGAGCTGATATTGGTAAGCTGAAAAACAAAAACAAAGAGTGATACAGCTGGCAGAAGGCTGCTCTTGAGTTTTTTTTTTAAAGTCCATGCCCTACAGGTGAGAGGT
Source organism: Austrofundulus limnaeus (assembly GCF_001266775.1). Lineage (NCBI taxonomy): Eukaryota > Metazoa > Chordata > Actinopteri > Cyprinodontiformes > Rivulidae > Austrofundulus > Austrofundulus limnaeus. The sequence goes on along the minus strand of NW_013953024.1, from coordinate 51,285 downwards.
CCCACATTCCAGGCAATATTGTTGCACCAGCCCACTGCCTGGACCCAGTGAACAGTCCCRGCGTTAATCCACACCAGGTCTCCGGGTCTCTGAATGAAGCGGTAGACAGGGATGTTTGAGCTATAGAGGTCCTCCAGGACTGGCCACCAGGACCCTGTGAGGTAGTCCACTCCATGCCTGTTGGAGACCGTTAGCATCAGACCAACTAAGTCTATAAACGAAACATACTGCAGCGGACTGTAACGATCTGAATGCTCACTTATCACAGAATTTGTTGATAGCGTCCCAGTAGCGTTCGTGGACAGCGAACCACTCACAGTCTCCCGGTCCGATATTGATGTTGACAGAGCAGAAGTTGTTGTTCTCCTGATGGCCTGATGGAAAACACAAGCTGAGATTTATCTACAGAGGCTTCTAAAATCCTGTCTGCGACATCTGGCACACACTGACCTGGCGTGCGGCTGCCTGGCACCTTCATGTAGAGCTGGACGGTGTTCATGCCCAGGATGGTGTGACCCACGAGGCTGAGCATGTTGTTGTTGGATTCAACCCGCATGAAAGCTGGCAGCTTCAGCAGCTCCTGTAGCTGGGGTTTCCACCTTGTAAGAAAACAAACAAACAAAAAAAAAACAAACAAAAAACAAATCAATGCAAGTAATCTAACGGGGAAATGATTTACAATATCCTCACCTTTTAGGGTCGGAAAGATCAATGTTGGTCCCAAATTTAATGATCTTTCCTGCTGTTTTCTGCTCTGGGCTGTGGGAAACGTAGATGTGTGAGCTAATTATTGTTTTCACAGATAATTTTGGGTTTCTTCTCATAGAGAGACAAGGATTTGTGTCTAACCTGAGTGTGCTCGTGGCATGAGCCGGCTGGCCTTTGTTGCTGGCAGCAGCAGAGGGAACATCTTTACTGTCCGTTAACAACAGAGCAGTTTTTGAGGTTGCTGACTGCTCTGAGGTCTGCTCTTCTTCCTCTTCACTTTCACTCTCCTTCTCCTCCTGTAACACATGAACACAAGCTTAGCTAAAATATAGTGTGTCAGTAGCACAGACAGTAGTGGGCACAGTACAGATAGTCTGCTAACAGCTAATAGCAATGAAAAGATTTTGATTAGTGGATTAGCATTTTCCATTAATGCATTTTCAATCAGTGTTTACAATGTTTACCTGCAGGCTCTCCTGGAAGCTGGAGGCCTGGTACTGAGCGTATTTGGCAATGGTGGTGTGAGAGCGGCTGCTTTCGCAGGGCCACGTCTGTGCGGAGCCACTCGCATTCCAGTTCTCGTCAGCTGGCTGCTGAACCTGAGTCCTCACTTCCACAGCATGGTCTGAGTTGGCCTCAACCAGAGATTTGGTAGAGAACAGGCCAAGATCTCACGTAGAAGAATGACAATTGAGAGCAGTGTTAACAATAGTTAATGGTATGAACAATAAGATGCTGGTGTGGTTTAACTTACTAAGGCGGAGAGAGCCAGCAAGGCCTCGGATGACCGTAACGGCATTTTTGGGATCAGTGCAGAACTGAAGTAGGACGGGAGAGAAGGCGTCCCTCTTACTCTCCAGCTGCAGAAAAAGACAAAGTACAATCTTAAATGAACACTGCAATGAAACAAACTCATCTTCATCAAATCAACTTTTGCTTGGTTTGTGTTATTTTCTTGGATTTTATTGTTAGTTATAGTTTTGGTCATCCATGGTAGAACTAACAAAATAAAACATAAAATAGGATAAAAGTCCAATTACAGAAAAGGACTGATGGGGTTATCCCTTATTTTCCCGGCACATAGCTCTTTTATGTCAGACATAATACTACAAATCTTTTTTTTCATTTTTTCAAACCTCACATAACATCTTTAGCAATAACAAGCTAATGATGTATCATAGCAAAATACCGCCTACAAGTGACTGCTAGAGTAACTTCTGCTATGGTGGGTAATAATTGTGGTCACTAACGGTGAAATTCTAGTTTTAGGTACTAGATGGCTACGTGGCAGTGCTAGTGCAATGAAAAGACAAGTTGAAACTCCCAGAAAGTGTAGTAGCCACAACTGACTAACTTTTGGAGTCAACGTCATTCAAGATGGCCACCACAGCTTAACAGCCTTAGCCAACACAAAAGCAGCTAAAACTCTGACAGTTTTACAGAGGTATAATTTGGTGTGGTAGTAGTTGAGAGTCATCCCCAACACATACTCAGATTGTGCAAGATCTTTGTTAAAATATCTACTGGTATACTGTATATTTTCAATGTGCTGCATGATCTTATTAATAAACAAATATGTTATTGTAAGTTTTGTTTCCTTTGCTTTGACTGTTTTTTATTTCTGCAGCCTATTTATTACAGTCGTTTATGTGACACCACAACACTTTTAGAGTAAAAGCTGGTTTTATTTAAAAAGAAAAAGAGAGGATGTATGTCTTTTTTTCGGAAAAAAGGATGTACGTCTTGATACAAAACAAGAAAACTTTGCGTGATTTATCTACTAAATAAGTCAAGACCAAAGATAATCTATGTACACTCACATAAATGCTCGGTGTGGGAGGGTTAAGCTTTTCCCGAGGAATTGGAGTGTGAACATTGATGTTGGGTTTGACAGACAAGGCAGGAAGCACGTAGGACTCCTTAAATTTGCCCTTCACTTTTGTCCCCCTGTGATGCAGAAAACAGAGGAACAGAAAAGCACAAATGTTAACGTTGGTGAGCTACATTCATTGATATGTAAGGATCTAGGCTGTAGGACTCACTTGCATGCACTGATCACTTCAGTTGCTGTGTTTTGAATGTTGATCTTGGAAAGTGGGATTCTTCTTTCCTCCAGCTCTGATATGTTAAACGTTTGCCTTCCTGCACTGTCCATCTTAACCAAGATGATCTTCAGCTCCTTTGACAAACCCATGGACAATGCTTTCAGTCTCAAGGGATCCACTGGAGCTTTTGAGCAGGGAGGACTGCTTGCTGGTTTGGTAGCACCTGACTTGTTAGTAGTGATTGTTGCAGCTGAGGCTGAGTTTGAGGTGTTGTTGTCTGAGGTTGCCTTATTCTTCAACTTATTGTCTTCTACTTTGATATCTTTTACCAGGTTTGCATCGCTGTTCCCAGTGTCCAATTTGATTCTCTTGATGTCTTTGCCATGGGGGAGTTTATTTTCCTGAGGAAACTGGCCCTTCATATTGCCTGCGGGGGATCTTGAGACGACTGACACTGAGGATGAAATGCCCCTCTTGTTCGAAACCTTTACATGATTAGCTTTATTTTTTATTTTCCTCTTTTTTGCCTTTATCCTTTTTTTGATCTCCGCTCCTCTTCCCACATCCTCAGCCTTTTGTTTTCGCTTCCTGTTTGCAGCCATGAGCCCCGTCTCTTTCCTGTTTTCTCGCTCTTCCTTCGTAGAGACGCTAATGACACTGGTGAAAGAGGCCCTGTGTGTTGTGGTCACTCTCAGCTCTGCACTCAGTGATCCCTCCAAAAGAGAGGACTCTGATTTCCCCAAGAGGTTCTCAGCAAGCCTCCCTTCTTGTCTCTCCTTTGCAGAACTCTCCATCTTTTCTTGCATTTTGACAGGCTCTTTCAGATATGGTGAACTGTGGAATTCTACAAGAGATTTAGWGGTAGTGTCAGAGGGTGACTGATTGTTGGACTCAGAGGATGGTGTGGGAGTCAATTTGGAGGAGATATCCTGGTTTTCACAATCATGTATCTGTGGCACTACAGCAAGAGATGAGGAGTACTTCACTCCTTTTGTAGAAGCACCGCCAAATGGACCGCCTCGACATGTGGCTCTTTGGCTTCCAAGAAAGTTGGCAAGACTCTTGAAGACRTCGTCTAATCCTGCTTTATGCTGGTGGAACCCATTGAGAAGTGAGCCAGACGTTTTTCCACTGGTGTTTACCTTGTCTTCTTTGTCTTCCTCTATGTCTGGTTTGATTGGGCAAGATGGTTCACAGAGTTCAGATGTGTCGTTGCAGGGTTTTTCATTCAATTTATCCAAACTAGGCTCCCTTTCCATGTCATCGTTGCTTTCGCTGTCTGCAGGATGAGGGGAAAAGCACTGGGTGGGGCTGGGCTGCAGAACGGGCCTACTCATTACACCTTTTTCAAGCKCTCGCTCCTCTTCCTCGAGATCCGACACAGGGGAGCCCTGCCAGCTAAGCACAGGAGGAGTGTTTGCATGGTTGTCCCCACCATCTGTCAAATTTCCCAGCATAGCTTCAGGCTGAAGGTCTGGGGCACTGAGAACCCCCCCTTGACCATCATCTTTGTTATGAATGGCTTGTTCTAAGCTAACGGAGCATGCAGTGCTGAGTAGTGCTGAGGCTTTACACACAACAGAAGGGAATGTGCCATTCAAGTGTGTTTTTGGTCCATTCTCCGAGGGACATAATRTGTTGCTGGTTTGTTTGGGGCAATTAGAGAGAGATTTTGTTGACTGCTTTTTGACAGAGGGTTGAGAGGGACTGTGTTTCTTTTTTGGCTTCTTACCCGATTTTAATGTTGAATGCTGTGAAGTGCAGCTGGGACGAGGACATTCTGTGGGTGGACTGACTGATGTCCTCTCCCTGTGCTTTTGTTTGGGGGATGACTGGCTTTGACTCTCTGAGGATGAAGATGGTGTCTCCACTTTACTGAATTTGGCCTCTCCTGGACACAAGGAAGCAGAGGAGGAAGAAACCACTTCCTTCTTTGCCTTTTTGAATTTTCCATTTAATTTTATGTCCTTCAACCCTTTATCTCTCTTTCTCTTCTTTTCCCCTGAGCGTTTTTCTTCTCTCCTCCGTCGCCGTTTCCTTTCCTCATCCTTTCTGTATGCCTTTTCGGCATTGTTCTTTCTCTCCTTTTTCAGAGCCTTGTCTTTCTGTTTAGACTCAGTTTTTCTGACATCCTCCTTCACCTTCTCGGGCTTGCTTGCTTTTGAGTTGGCGAGGGGAGACTGTTGTGAGCAGGTCTTCCTGCCTTTGGGATCTGAAAACCTGGATTTGGAGACAGCATGAGATGTACGAATCTTGGTAGATGTCAGGCCGGGTCTTGATGCATGACTTGGGCTTGCTKGGCTTTTCTGCTGCTCTTTTAGGCTGGAACAACCAGGCTGAACATCTGGGGAATCTTTTCTGCCACTGGTCTCAGTGTACAACGAGGGACTGGAGAGAGCACCTTGGCGGCTGGAAGCAGAACCACCATCTTTTGGATGAGAGGAACGATATGGTGGAGAGTCTGTAACTGAATTCTTGCTGATTGATGGATCCCTTGAGTTGCCTTTTAGATGGGTGTGATGAGTTTCCTGCAAATGATAAAGGGTCTGATGGCTCTAATAGCAACATTGAACTTGAAAGGTTGTATGAGTTGTAAAAAACAGGTTTTAAAGTGATCAATCAAGACAGATGTTGGTTCTTACTGTGCTTTGTTTGTGGTGAGGACCCCAGGAGTCCTTCTCCTCAAGAGGCTGCAGGACCGCATTGTGCTGTGGGACTCTCGGGTGGGTTGTGTGCCGCTGATGGTGGTAATGATGACTTTGCTGGCTGTAAGGCACACGGGTGGGGTCTGCTGGTGAAGCCGAGATTTTCCATTCAACCTTTTCTCTGTTACAATGGTATGATGCTTTGCCTCCACAGCTCTGGTTCACAAGTTCTGAGTTACCAAAGTCATGGCCTTCAGCTCGCACTTCAGAGGTTTCCTTCAGCAATAACAAAGCAATAACAGTAGTCAGCTATGATATTTGTAGAGATAGTTTTTTAAATTACAATTAGGGCTGCATGATATTAGGAAAACTTGTGATAACAGTGCTTAATATTGACTATTGATGATATGACTTGCGATAAATGAACAAATAGTTAAGTAAACAGTGTCAATGTCTTTCTTCTCTGGGTTCAGAGCAAAAATAACAACTAATATATCATTTCACAACATGACAATTTTTTTTAAAAGTGCAACTAGACACAACTGCTTTATTAGCAGGTAAACAAACTGCATGCAATACAGCTTCTTAATAACTTTAAAACATTTCCCCCATTAAACGTATTCTATCATTTTTTTACATAACTTATATAAAAAAAATCTGAAAATAAGTTAACAAACTTAAACCCAAGTGTGAATTCTCTCATTGAAGGTTTCCAACATTTTCTCCACTGACCAAGTGGTTATAATTTAATGCAGTAACTCTGGTCCATTTTGTTTATCAGACTGATGCTGACAAAACGCATAAATGCAAACATTTGAGCCAACCGTTTATTGCAGTTTACGCWGTTGTTTTGCCATCCGCCAAAAATAGGATCAAATCAAATTTTGGTGGATCGCCATGTGCACGCCGCCACACTGCGGATGCAGTGTAAGTGCTATTACTGGTTATAATGGCTGCATTTTTACTGCGGAGTTTAAAGCGAAGTGCAGTGAAGCAGATTGTATGCAGTGTAAATTGGGGTAAGTCTCCAATAGTTGCAGTCCAGAAATACAGTACTACCTTTAGCTGTGGCCTTACATTTAGTGTAAAGTCCTTTGAACTACAGCAGTTCATAATCAACTGCATGGTGCTCAGGTTGTGGTGGCAAAACAAGCCCAAATCATCACACCTCTTCCACCGTGCAGACAACAGGTATGAGGTGTCAGCTTTTGTCTTATGTTTTCATTGTTGTTTGTTAAATAATGTTGCAATGAGGTCTGTTCTGTGTTTTTGTACACTTCAGGTCTGATTTGAAATAATTTAAAGCCTGGTAAGGCTGGATAATTCAGAAAACCTACAACTGAAAGAGTTGCAGATCTCAGATGATGTGTAAGCTCACCTGTTGCTGTGTTGATGAGGTCCTGTATTCAGTGTGGTAGCAAGGACCTGCCCTGTCATCCTGGTTGCACCGGTGGTGGCTGGGTGATGATGGAGCGTGGGCAAGTAGAGGCAAATGCCTCAATCCAGGGTGACATGGCTGCAGAGGTAAAAAAATAAATAGGTGACTGAGTTTAACCAACAGATGGCGCTGTTTTACCAAAATGAACAGACAAGGACTGTTTTTGCCAACTGAGATAAAGTTTGTTACTTGATCAGGGCTGAAGTCTCGTTTCCTCTTCGCCGGACACCCATTCCTGGGAGACAGATGGTGCTGTGGGGGTGGGCTGTGATGATGTCGCTGGTGGAGGGCTGGCCGTTTCCAGGGTCCTGGTCTGTTGTTTACCATTCTGCCGGTGAAGTTTCTGTGTTGGTCAGAGGTGGCCCATCTATCTGGAGGGGGCTGCAGTTCCCTGTTGTTGCGATTCAGACGAGGATCCCCATGCTATCAAAAATACACACACAAAAAACAAAACAAAAAAAAAACAGTTAATACACACGTACATGATCGTCTACAGTCGGCGGTTCTCACCAAATTGCTGCTGACATTGTACTGCCAGTCTACGTAGCGCTGGCCGGGTCTTGCCAGGTAACCATTGGCACCTCCTTGGTTGCTGAACGAGCGTGTAGCGTTGAGATGCCAGTTCTGGGCCTGGAACTGTTGTTCTTTACTGTCCCAGTTTCGGAATGGCTGACGATGTCCCTTCGGCATGACTTTGTCCTGGACATGACTTCTGTCCCCTCTAGAAGGATAACAAGAAATCTGAATCCATACAAATTCAACACAGTTCTAACAAACAAGACATCTGTCCACATCCGTCAACACATGGAATCTAATCTTTAAAAGCACCTTCAGTAACGCGTGTGTTACAACTGATCAGTATCACAGTCAGAACCTTTTCAGTCCAGTGTGTGGTGGATACAAACTGCTTCACTCACCTATTATAAAGACGACCTGATGGTGAATGATGGGACTGGTTGCGCCCTTCTTGGCATCTGCAGAGAAGAAGAGACAGAAGATCAATACTGTTTGCTGCAATGTACTTTATTTGAGATGATAATATTATACATCTGAACCTTCTGACACTGGCTGCAGGTTGGACTGATGGCAAACAGAGTTGCTCTTGTTCTCCTGTTTCAAGTTTTTGGTATAATTCTGCATTTTGTTATTTTGAACGTCTCAATCAAGATTCGTTTCCCTCCCTTGAGCTGAGCTGGCCTCAGCTGCTTCAGTTAAACAGTAGCTCCGCTGAAGCTGCAGCTGAGGATGTTTCGCTCCCGTTTATCAGTCTTCTGCTTGTTCTCACTGCGCATTGAGTTCATCCACACAGCTGCAGCTGAAACAAGAGCGTCTCATGAATGTGCTCATCAGTTTCAGTTGAATTGGGCATGTGTTGTGATACTTACTGTATCTCGTTTTATACCATTAGTTCAGGTAGAAGAGCTTAATGTGGAATCACCTGAGTCTCATCAATGACATTTGTATGATAGATTTCAGTCACATGACTCGCTGACAGCCTTGTCGGAAATGCTGCTTGTCTTCAGTCAAAACTAATTAAATTACCCATCCATGGGAGAGAAACAAAAATACGAGGAAAAAATACAAATGTTGGAGACTTGTGGGATCCACGTTCTGCACCGGCAGCTTTATTTACCTCCCTTAAAGTGACGATGTCCCTCCCAGAGCTCCAGCCTGTGACACATATGTCACGGGCTGGAGAGCTGTGTGTGTTTTTAATATGAATGGGTAAATGCTGCTGTCTGTTTTGGCCTGGGACACTGTGGAAAAGCAGAGATTGGTGCAATTTGTCCTGCATTACGATGTACCCCCCAACCTCAAACAGGATGTTATCAAATAACAATGAGCTGCATGACTTTATTAAAATATGCAAATGCTGTATTATTTTTGTGACATCAGCTTTGATTAGCAATGTCTTAATTAAAGGTTGTTTCATATTCCATCCAAAGCTGAGAAATCAGCTCTGATTGATGTAGTTATGTGACAAAAATCCCATTGTTTTGTTTTCAGAGTAGCTTCGCACACCTGTTGTCAACACAAGGTCCGGTCTGTACTTTTCCTCACAGGAGTATGAGCAAAGTATTGTGTGATTGGTCAGAAGTTTGTGGGTGTGTTTCTTTATATGGAAAAGTGCTCAGACAGCAACAGACCGAGTGGAGACCCCCTCAAAAAGAAACCCTGTGCTGTGATGTGTACTGAAGGGAGGGGTTCCCCAGGAGCTCTGTGCCATGTGTGGACTATGAAAAGTTTACAAGATAAGTGAGTCTGACACTGATCAATGGAAAAAGCCATCATTATACCTCTGATCTGATCCTTCTGATTGACTCAGGACGGCCCCAGTTGTAGTAAAGCCACATGTTGCTTGCGCTCACAACAGGAAGCAGAGTAGCTGAAGTGAAATTAYGTCATTGCTGCTTGAGCTCTTTTCCACATAAACAGAGATCAGAACAGAGGCTTTGCTCATTTCCTCTAAGAAGAAGTTTAGACCAGGCCTTGTGTCGAGAAGGAGCGAATGAGCTCCTCTTAAAAACAAAATAATTATTGTCATATTTAATGCTCTGTAGGGAAACACTGACGTTCATGAGTTCAAATCAACATGTAAAGAAAAGACACGAGGCAAACTTGTCTCTGAATTCTGCACTTTCTTTAGGAAAACATTGAGCTGCAAAGCAGGAGTATTTTGTGTGATTGGTGAGCTGGTGCTGCTGACCTTTGTGTGTTGTTCCAGGGCCGACCGTTCACAGGCGCCCATGGTCCTCTGTTAGGCCCTCCAGCTGGATAGGAGTCCCATGTGTTACGGCCAGAGTAGAACTCTGCTGGGTGATACATGCAGCCTGGAATACAGATCAGTATGTGCTCAGTTCCTGATCAGTACAGTCTGAGCACATACTGATCTTAGAATAAAACACACAACTATCCACAAAGTAGATGAAAGATGACAAAAACTGCTACAACACAGCATTTAAACCGTATCAGAAGAGTAATKACAGTGGAGATAAAGAGTTTGCAAACATTTCGGAGAGTTTCGACAGCTCAAATGTGATGTCTTTACACTTTGGATAGAATGAAGATTCAGTGCAATTTTGCATTAATTATTCTATAGAACTATAAACAGAATTCTTATATGTTTTACAAAAATGTTTTGATAGTCCCTCTACATGATGTTTACTACAGTTTTCAGCACCGCTAAACAGAAACAAGAACAAAACGTATGTGGTTACCAGTCTTGGTCTGTGTTTGGGAGGCCCTCTGCTTCACACTYGAGAGCAAAGAGGCAACCTGCAGACGGAACACACGTGTGAGAAAAGCAGCGTGTTCATGTGAGGCTGAAGCAGAAAACTCTGCAAGCTTGACACAGCGCCCAAACAAAGACTCGTTTCTGTCTGGTTTAATCTGGAAATGGACTTTTGATACAATGAATCAGATTGTGATAACCAGCAAGAGTTACTTTGTGCACAGGACCTCTGACGTCCCATAACACTGTTTTTTCTGCTCGGCTGTATCTGTTCAGTGATTGTATCATCAGTCTGTGAACTCTGATCACAGCCTCCCCGCAGATACCACAGCCTCTTCTGAATAGTGGCAACCTCACTTTATGCACGAGAGGGGAAAAAAACTTTATTTGAACTATTTACCAAATAGTTAAACTGCTATTACCTGTACTTTACATTATTGTATATTTTACGACAGTAAAGTTAGATTTGCAACAAGACGTTAGAGATAATGTCAGTGATTTTAGACCAGATATCCTTGACAACTTTTTATTATCCGACTCAAAAAAAAAAAGGTAGTTCAAAGCTTTGAAGTGGGGTTCTGCGCAAGTATTATGAACAGTATTTATCTTATCTGTTTTCAGTCTTATTTGAACTACTTGGACATTTGGATAACTTTTTGAATCATCTTACTTTGATGAAATAAACTTAACTCAAAAAGTAAATTTGTAAGAAAAATTGTAGCTCATCAGTGCAGTCAGAAATAAACCATTTGTCCAAATTGAAGTCTTTCAAATATCTATCTATTATAGGTAAAATACTTGTTTCTTATCACCTTTAACATACTAATATTATGAAGGTTGATGAGATACCTTTTCTTTCCCCAAAAAACATTGTTTACCAGTAACTGAGTAGGTGTTAAACTGAGTTGAGGTTTTTATTTGAAACTATTTTCTCCCTCTAAAGTAAAACCATGTAGAGTGAGTACACACACACACACACACACACACACACACACACACACA
>NW_013953024.1:12192-40143 GCF_001266775.1 Austrofundulus limnaeus | reverse complement strand
TATATATGTGTGTGTGTGTGTGTGTGTGTGTGTGTGTGTGTGTGCATACATACATTTGGTTGAACTTACCTTGCAGTGAATACTGTGAGGGAAAGGGGAGACAGACTTTTTGGTCCTAATTTGATGACGCTTTCCGTCAGGAATAAAAAGCCAGCAGAACTGAACCGCCTTGGAATCCCTTTAAATAGCTGCAAGCTGCCAAAAAGAAAAGAAAAAAAAAGGAAAACAAAGCACAGACACACACAGTGAGGAAATACCACAGCCAGTTGGTGCACAGATGTACAAGAACAGGAAGCTTTTATTACTCCTGTATCGTGCAGGTAGAGCTCATCTTTCTAACAACATCTGTAACAAAAAGTGACCGCTGCAGACAAAGAAAGAGAAGGAAACGTGCACACACACACACACACACATACACACACACACAAGCTCGCAGACATTTTTTCCTACCTGCTCCCTCCTCCTCGTGGCCCTGCCTCACTGCTTTTTTTTCTACTTGTTCCAACAAGGCTCCCTGTTTTTATCTTGACACCCAATATCCCTGCCTCTTGCATTCTCTTCCAGGCGGTGTGCACGGCTCTGCCCATTCCTCACCCTCCCTTCCCTCTGCACGCCATGTCCCCGTCTCCCTGGCAACCGATGATATCATTATAGCCCAGAGCTGGGAGGAAGGCCTCCAGCGAGGAGGGGAGTGTTTGCATTCGTGTGTGATTTTGACATGGGCGGTCGAGGGAGGAAGGTGAGCGTATGGAGCTGGGGGGAGGGGGCATTTAAACTTATTCTTTTTCCTTCTTTTTTTCTTTTTAAACTTCAGCTCTGACACGTGAATATTAACAAAGCTGTGGAAGAGCTGCAAACTTTGCCAGCAGTGTCACACCAGAAGCGCCACATTCGTGAGGCATCTGCAGCAAAACCACTGCAGATGTGCATCTCTACATGTGTGTGTGTGTGTGTGTGTGCGAGGATACCACTCCTATACCATAAAAGGAAGGAGAGGCTGCAACAGACCAGTCTCTGGTGACTCCCGGTTAGCTTGCACGAGCAGCAGAGACGTTAAGGAGATCAGACCGAGGGAAGGGGGGGGATTTGTGAAGCAACAAGGCACAGACGGACTGGAGGGAGGAGGAAAAAAAAAGAGAGAGTGTGTGAGAGAGAGAGAGAGAGAGAGAGAGAGAGAGAGAGCGACAGGAAGTCTGCCCTGCATGCAGGATTTAAATCAGACTCCAATTCACACCGAGAGAGGAATAGAGAGAGGGAGAGGATGTACAGTACGAGCCGAATATCAATCACATTTTCTAAAAATAACATCCCCGCAGCCCCGCTTTTTGCCTCTGCTCATTGCCCCCCCGCCCCCCTCTCCCAGCCAGAGTATGCTCCATAAAGCACAGCCCCTCTGAGGGGTGCTGGAATGTACCAAGGCAAGGTCAGTAACAACAGAGAGAGGAGGGGGGTGTCTTGGTTTGTTGCAAACAATACAAAATGTCCAGCTTTTTTGGAAACAAAGACTGTCAGATGTGAGCAAAGACAGTGTGTGTTTGTGTGTGTGAGAGACGTGCAGCTGCACTATGTGGCTAATGGTGTAACCTAGATGCAAACCCAGGTGGCGATCAACCAAAGGCACACCTGATGTTTATCTGATGACAGTCAATTCACGCCTCCGATCAGCTCATAAAAAAAAGGTGCAACGATTTCACCGATCGTCCCGTTAAAACTGGCAAATGTTTCGCTTCGGAGGCGATGAGGAGCCGAGCAGACGKGTCGGTGGACCTGTCACACACACTTCAGACGCCTTGGCTTTAAATGAAGGGTAATTGTTGCACTTACTACACACACAGACACACAAACACACACACACACAGGCTGATATTCGACGTTGTAATGGAACCACAACCTGAGTGTAACCGCAASAGTTCCCCTCTCACTGCATTCATCGGTTCACCATTTCTGCTCTCCAGCTTGCTGTTGTGCATCCCTGCACGTGAGCACGTAAGTGTGCGTGCGTGTGTGTGTGTGTGTGTGTGTGTGTGTGTGTGTGAGAGAGAGAGAGAGAGCTTCATGCATGAATGTGCAGCAGTCTGCAGACACACACTGCAGCATGTCCAGCCCAAGACAAACCATGATCAGGAAACACACAAAGATAAATAGGCAGAGAAAGATAAATATATTTTAAACACACACACATGCACACGCATACACACACACAAACACACACGTCCTCAGGTCTGCACAATGCATGCAGTACATTTCCATTCAGCCACAAAAGCACACCAGGTTCCTCCTCTGTAATCCTCCTTTACCTCTTTTTTTCTRTTTGTTTTGTTTTTGCTCTTTGCTCCACTCAGCCCCTCTCTCCTTCCCTTCTTTCCTCTCCTCGCCTCCTCTTCTCACCCGATCCTCTCCTCTGGCTCCTTTCTTCCCCTTCGCCTCCTCCTTCTTCTTCTCCTTCTTCTTCCTGTTTTGCACTCCGCTCTCTCTGTGTGATGCTGCTGGGGGCTTCTCTCTCATAGCTGCACAGTCTGATCCACGTGCAGGCGAGGGGACGGGGGAGGAGGAGCCAGGCGCTGGGGCTGAGCCAATGAGCAGCCTGGATCTCTCTCAGCCAGCGAGCAGGAGGAGGCAGGGGGCGGGGCGAACAGCAGACAGAGGGGCTGTGTGTGTGTGTGTGTGTGTGTGTGTGTTGGATCACAGCCAGTACAGTAGAGGAGATATTTTAAATCTCCCCTCAGCTGGAAAGAGATAAATAATATTTTGCATCTGATGCAGTCATTTCTCACTACTGGGCATCAGTTTCATTTAAACACAAGCTGCATAAATGAGCATCGTCTTGCTACATGAAGCAACTCCAGCTCCAATTTATCCTCAAATCCTCCTGAAACATCTATTTTTTCACCATATATGTATATTTTTGGCCAAATTTCCCTGCCTTTCTCTGCAGAGCAAAACATGAAAAATGGYTGAGCTCAAATGTCAAGTGAAGACATAAATAATAAGCAGCAGGGAGGAGGGGCCACAGCTCCTGGTTAGAGAGGGAGGGCCCGAATCTTTCTGTAGAACACACACAATGCAAAAGCACCCCCTCACTCCTCTGCTTCACTCTTCACTGGCCAATAACGAGCAGGAGGGTCTGCTGGGCAAGAGAGCACGGCGAGAGGCAGAGGAGCCAGACGTACAGAGGAGTGAAATGGTGGAGGCAGACTGGTGATATACAGTATACGTTATATTTAATTATTTGTTTTCTACCCCTCAAGTGCCATAGCAACAGCCCCTGAACAGCCTGAACTCTATTGGYCAATGCTCAACCTGACGTGGGGATTTGGACCAATCAGGAGGACTGAGCTGCAGCTTTAAGTAGAAACAGCTTCTCTGGTCAGAATAGCTGCTACATTACCGCCCCCTGGTGTCTGAACCCATACACTGCACCTTTCTGTTTGAGAAGCCTTTTTTATTTATTTATTTATTTTTTTTTGTTTTGGACTCACAAAAACACAAACACACATGCAGAGTATCTTTTCTCTTATGTAGTAATCTGCATACAAGCAGGACTTTGAGTTTTGAGTTGGAAAACTTAAAGAAAAATCAACAATTTAGTGTTTTAACCAACCTACACTGTAAAAAAATAAAACCTGAAAACTGACCAAGAGGTTGAATATGGACAAATTGCACCTGTTCAACAAAATGTTTTTATACTTAAAAGTTTTTAATTTGAAAAGTATTCTTGCCATGGAAGGGGAAAAGAAACGAAGTGCATACTGCCACCCTGTGGACAAAATSTGGTATTGCAGATCCTGAAAGTGCTGAAATTAAAACAGTTGTAATGCAAATACTACAGTGGTTCCCAAAGTTGAAGTCAAGACTTCACTGTGGGACATGAACCATTAAGTTTGGGGTCCTTTATGTAGGTAGATATGTATGGAAGCCCAATTCCGCCACTGAAAATAAACATTTTGTCAAATGGTATGTCAAAATTTTGACTTACAGGCCATAATGTCCTGGTTATTTCAAAGCACCCCAAAAAAATATTGGGCACCTCTGGATTACCTAAACAAACAGAGGCAGAAGAATATTTTCTTGGAAATTGCAGCTGAAGAACAAATGACTGTTGGCCACAAGTCAAAACTTTTTGACCGACTGAGAGCCAAGATATCAAGAAATAAGACTGATGATTATGAGCACGTGTTGAAACAGGAAAACTCCAGGAATGCTAAGAAGACTATCCAAAATGTTGAGCTAGGTTGGCTCGGTTGAACTTTCACTATTGAATTTTTTTTTTCAAGTAAGGGCAAAAAAAAAAAAAGTGTGGAGGGACAAAAAAAATACATGTGCCAAAAACCTGTAGAAAATACGAGTTTATAGAAGATGGTTTGGAGTTGAACTGTTGGGGCCTGGGCTTTGGGCCCCATAAGGGGCAAAGGGTCCCCAGAAGAAAGTATATTTGGGGAAAAAATGGGCATTACAAAGTAACATATGTTTTAATACTGAATGAATACTTTCTCTCTCTCTCTCTGTGGGGCAGCAGTGGGCAGTCTAGCTGGTCCTGCACTTGGTCTGAATTTCTAATTCTAATTGGTAAAAACGCTGACAGCTGAAAAATGTCTGTCGGCATAACTGCATCATCAGCCCCAGCTACATAAGTTATGATTGTCATAACTCAAGATTAGATCAGAGAGGCAAGCTGCTCCCAACAACGCTCAGTCACTCAAATTGACTTATTAGGGCAGTGAAGGATTGTAGCTCGAGCTAATCTGACAGTTTACATTTGCATGAGGCAAGCTTTAGCAGAGGGCAGCACAGCAAAGCACCACACGCTCCTACAGTTCACACCAACACACATTTTCTGTCCTTTATATTTCAGACCGTTTAGATCAATGGTYCCTTACAGTCTGTATCAGCTGAAAACTAACAACTAAAATGTGATTAGAATCTGTTAGCACTAGCATTTAGCTATTCAGTGTTTTTAATCAGTTAGAGTGAGGTTCAGTGAAAAGATTAGGAGCATTTAATATTTTACTTGTTACTCTTGAAACAACTTCAGTTTAAAAAATAGATTTAATATGTGACTGGACTGAGGGCTAGAGGACTAGTTTAAGTTGTGTCAATACCAAAATGAACTGCTCATCACCTCAAAACGACTCCCATGGTTAAAAAAAATCACATTCAAATTTTAGAAATCTATATATCACTGGTAGTTTTGCATAACATGGTTGTTTGTACAGAGTTTTTGAATTGTTWGCAAAAACACAAGTTAGCTGCAGCATTTCCAGTACAACCTGGGCAGTGTTTTATAAAGTACCTCAAAGTGATACTTGAGTAAAAGTACAAGCATCTTATCATAAAAATACTTTGGTAAAAGTTTAAAGTCTTCTCTAAAAATATTACTTGAGTAAAAGTCTTAAAGTATCAGAAYTTTTTTGTACTTAAGTATCAAAAGTAAATTTCTGACACAAATCTACTTAAGTATTAAAAGTAAAAGTACTGAGTAAAAGTGAGCAGTTAGATTTTCCAAAATGACATTTATTGGGAGGTGACTTCTCCAAAAATATTTTTGATGATGGTTTGTGTACAAGCTAATAGTGTGTCAGAATGGTATATATTTATACTTCTCATCCAACCACAATTAAATTCACTCTATCCAGGAGACAATTTATCAGGATAGTATTTTTTTAAGTAATAACAACTCAGAATAAAATAGGAGTAACGACTTTCTACTTCTTACCTTTTTAAAAAAGGTAGTGAGTAGAAAGTACAGATAATTGTGTAAAAATGTAATGAGTAAAAGTAAAAAGTACGCTGAAAAATAATTACTCAAGTAAAGTACAGATAACCAAAATTTCTACTTAAGTACAGTAACAAAGTATTTGTACTTAGTTACTTTACAACTCTGAACCTGAGGCACATATTTCTGCCAAAATAAGCATGAAATGTTAAACTGGCAGAAATATTAAAGTTTATAATTTATTATTTTTGACTTTGTAACATCAGTACATAAGTAGATATTTATGGATAGAACTTAACATGTAGAATACATATCCACACACATTTGCTGCCTGGTAGTCAAACTATTATGCTTTATCTCTTTTTACAACTGGCTTATCCACCACTCTCTCCCTGCAGTAGTATATCAACTCACCCTGACCACTGTGAGCCTTTTGTTCTTTGTTAATACGTAAGCTAAGGTTTGCATTTTACGATTATTCATGGAGCTCATTCTCGAGCTTGAAAACTACTCAGAACAGTTTGAAGTACATTGTTTAGTTCTTACAACACTGCTGRGGAGTTTTGTTGCCTTGATGGAATTGTTGAACCTCTTTACAATAATGTAATGCTAAGAAGATGCCTGACCTTCACAGGTCTGTAGGTTTACAACAGTTCATTGCTGCAGTGATGTGCACTTTCACGCCCTTGTGCACTCAAGGCTTGTCTTATGGGCCCATGTCATCTGGCTTTGCATATCAGCTGTGTAACATTTAAATCATAACTGCAAGTGCTTGTTTCGACACAAAGGCACGGTGCCAGGCTGCGAGGAGAAACCGCGGACATGAGGATGTTAACTCTGGTACTTYTTGCGCTCGCGATAAATTACCAGTCGCTGGCAACAGTGGTTCAGGATTTCAACCATGTGGAGCGGTGTAAGGACTCCCTGTACATGGGGACTCCACCACGGGGGTTTACAGACACCAAGCTGAAAAAGATCTGCCAACGCTACGCAGACAAACCTCGGTTCGTGACCCTGTATGATCCTCACAAGCGGATCCCAGTTTACTCRGCTTACACCTTCAAGAAAACCGAAGGAGACAGGCGTGTCGACTACCCTTGGATGTATGAACCACAGGTAGGAGTCTTTCAGGAATAATAGAGGTATTATGGAATTTGTTTGCCTAATTTTATAAGTATATCATAAAGTAGTTTGTAATGTGGTTAAAGACAGTCTTTATTCCACAAGTTTAGAGCTGAATGTTTTTCRTGTCTCTCCAGTTGGCAGAAGTTGATGGGAATGGGAACATGTCRCCTTTCCCCACTGGTTACCTCCACATGAAGTTTGAGGACAGCCAGGCCGTGCTGGATGACTATTCTGATGTTGTGCTTTACGAAAGAGGTCACCTGAACCCTGACCAGCACCAGTCCACACCACACGACCGCGCCGCCACCTACACCCTGACCAACGTGGTCCCAGAGATCCGGGAGTTCAACATCGGGCCGTGGCGCGAGTACGAGGAGCGGATCCGAGTGCGCCTCAACAACTTCTGCCGCGGCGTGGCCTACATCGTCACCGGGGTCACCACAAGGGGCAACATGATCCGCCGCAATAACCAGGACCGCGTGGCGGTCCCCGAAGACGTGTGGTCTGCATACTGCTGCACCGACTACGACCGCAACTCGCCCCATCCGATGCGCGTCCTCTTCCCATCCCATGCGGCCTTAGCCAAGAACGCCAAGGAGGCTGACAGTGTTCACGAGATGACGGTGCAAGAGCTCGAAATGTTCCTGAAAAACAACATGGATGTGGACCAGAACTTCCAGCTCTTCTATGACAACTGCATCTCTCCGTCACCGCTTCCTCTTTATCTGCAACACACCATCTGATTGGCTGCTTCATCTCACCATATGTCAGCAATGGGTTTATATTTACTATGACACATGTATGTGCTTAAAAAAGTTTAAATTTAAAGTTTTAGAATTACTGTTATTTTTCAGTACTTTACATTTGAAAGGGTTTACTTTACTGAGACAGAGATAAAATGCTGTTGTAYTGGAGGCCACAAAAATGAATTAACTTAATAAAACGTTAAAATCTGCTTGCCTTTCTTGTGTTTGTTACTCAAGCCATTGAGAATACTGAGCTTTCAGTAAACAGTATTTATTTTTGCAGGACCRTCATCGATCGGAGAAACCAAGATTTAAACAAACAAAAACTTRTTTCTTTTTAATAAAGCCCATGTTTCATTTAAATCTTTCTGCTCCCGTTGATTCTATTTAATTCTTCAGCAGATGTGAGTTTAACTGTTTTACCAGGTTTAAAACCTTAAAGTTGTTTTTAATAGATACACATCAAGCGGTAGCATCCATCCATCCATCCATCCATCCATCCATCCATCCATCCATCCATCCATCCATCCATCCATCCATNCCATCCATCCATCCATCCATCCATCCATCCATCCATCCATCCATCCATCCATCCATCCATCCATGCATCCATCATGTTAACCCGCTTCTTTCATGGTCACATGGGTCACTGCCCATATCCAGTCACTGTGTGAGGGTTGGGGTGCACCCTGGACAGGTTGCAAGTCCATCACAGGGCCTGAATCAGAAGCATCCTTCATTAATTATTTAATTTACAAGAACTGAAAGTTTCTGAATACCAAATTCACAAATTCACCACAAGTCTCGTTAATGTTTTTAGTACATTTCTAACAGAAGACAAGACCCAGACCAACCTAACATCTGCATTAGATTCTAAAAATACCACGAAAGGTAACATGTGATGGTAAAATCTTCGTTTCTGTGTTAGTGAGCAGTGAATTTTCTTCTTTTAAAGGTTCCTTCATGCTAGAAGCAGTAATTTTCCACTGCCTAGTCTATTTGTATTTGACTCTCACGCTGCCATCTAGTGTCAAAGCAGAGACAGTGTCTCCAGCTTGGTGTAAAACATTTTGTTAAGCAGCTGAACAAACACAGATCAGAGGACGGTCCTCATCATCAAACAGGTGCTGCCAAATTATTATAGGTTTCAGAGTTATTTGAATAGAAACGAGTGGAATGAAAGTCTGAGCTCATTTGTAATCAAGGACAACAGAATGTTTTTTTTTGAGAATCTTAATATTAGAAGTAAAATGTTCTACTCCTAGTTGCAGAAGATGGAGTAAGAAACTGATGAAATGATTGTCATCCAGATTTACTTACAAACCACATATTTTTTGTTAACTACTTCTAGAGCAGATCTAAACCATGATGATTATCATACTAAGATTAGAACTAAGTAATTTACATTAAAAACCCTCACATAAGGTTTTATGTCACTTGTTGGAGTCTCTTCAATTGCTACTCAGCAATTTATCATTAATCTTGTAGTTAGATACAAAACAGTTGCAAAAAACTCATTCCCAACATCAAATCACAAATTTTGCCCTCCTACAACGGTAGAAAATTATTCAGTCTTCAAACCTAATTTTAATCAAACATGTCTGAATAGGATAAATCATACTTGGTCCTAAGTGGATCAAGCTATAAGAAGACTTTAGTGACTATTAAATGCTAAAATTTGAGGAAAATAATTGCCCCAAAATTACACAAATAAACATTTCTGTCACTGTAGGAGAGGCAGGGGACACCAGCGCCACCTAACGTGAGGATAGAGGAACTGGTAAGTCCTAGAGAGCTGAAATTTGGGGCACTGGTAGATCTATCAAAGTCAAGAAAAAAAGTCTTGGAGGTATGCCCTAAAACCATCAGGGAGTCKGCCATTTTGGGTCAAAGGTCAAATTTCCTGGAACATTCCTAAGTCCATCACAGAGACACATAACACTAACCTGCTGAAGTGAGACAGGGTTGAGATGCCCACGTCACTTCTGGCACCTTTAGAATATTTTTAATTTGGGTGGGGTCYGCTGCAGATTCTGGGGTGCCACTAAACCCAGAACAGAATTTCAGATTTGTTATGTTGTCATGTTTAGGTTATTTGACAATTACAGAAGTAGGAGAGTTAGGGAATCACCTTCTGTTTTACATWGATCTATTATAGTTTTTATTATTTAGTTGCTATTTCTTTATTGAGAAAAGCTCTGTCACCACTCAGCTCATTGATTTTTTTTTCTTCTTAGTATTTTTTTTCTTCAGAACATCTTCAGCAAAATATTCTGATTCAAAAAAGAAAACTGGAACCAACTTGTCACMAACAGTCTCAGCCCAGCATTCTACTGGCTATATAAGAAAACATACATATCTCATTGTTTTATTGCTTCTTCTGCCCACATCATATCTGACCAATGTAAAAAYGATGGCAAATAATTTGTTTAAGAATGTCTTTTAATGTTTTCCAGTTCAGATACACAACATACAGTGTGTAATAGCCTCTATTTGAAATAGAAATATTAACTTTAGTTATTTCAACCCCGTCTTGCCTTTATTTACTCCCGCTGAACCTTGCGTCTTGAGCAGGTTACTGAATCAGACTAAATGAAACAGACAAACAGGTGCAAGCCTTCCACTTTAGCATCTGACATCAAATATTGTAAGAGATTTGAAGCTGAGTCACGCTTTGAGTTCTAAGCCAACAACAAACCTGTAGTGTAAACATGTAGACTTGGTGAGTGTGCTTCCATTATCTGTTGGCTGGTCCAAACCATTGTTTTTTAAAAGAGAAAGAGGAAAAAAGAAAGTATTTTGTAATGCGTATTTTTTTCCTTTTTTTTTTTTTTTTTACCTTGAAAGGTCGGGCAACTGAAACTCACAATCAGACAGCTGGGTCAATAGTCCCATAAACARGATGTGCAGGACAAAATTGCAAAAAGTTAGCAAAACAATCACCATGATTATAGTCTGGAATAAGAGTACAAATGATTTCACAAGCTTCCAGTCACATGGGTATACTGTATGCTCAAGACAATGTGATACAAAAACCATCAAATCCAACAGAGCCACAAATTGAATTCCTTGATTTGTGGCTTGTGTTTGAGCCGATCTGTAACCCTATCTCTTTGTTTTTGTTTTTTTTTTCATTTAGCTTCTTAAATCCGTCATTTCCTCTTTCTTCATCTCTTTCATCTTTGGCGTTTTCACCAATAAAAGAACTTGCTTCCATTCAGAAGCAGCCTTTCATGACGGATGGGACGGTGCCTAGTCAGTACAATATATTTTAGATGACYGTATGCAGTAAGAGCACGTTCGTCACAATATTTAGGCTACCCTGAGCCAGAAGCATTCCCCTTTTTCTGTGTGGTTACCTCATCCATGCTGTGATTTAAAAAAAAATGTTTTAGATACACCTTTTAAAATTTGATCTCTCGAGGTCAATTAAATAATCCAACTTTGTGCATGAAGTCATCTAAACTTGCACCTGTTGTCACAAAGAAAAGATCCGGCCAATCACTCGAACCAAACGACAAAACATAATATTTACAAATTTCAGTTTGTTTTCTTACATTAGAAAAAAAATGTACAGTTTGTTTTCTGCGTTTTTTTTTTAAAACTTTTTTTCTTCAATTTTTTGTCCTTGCATCTCGCTCTGGTTCAGCGTGGAGGATGGCAGTTCAATTGCCGTTCCTCCCAACACACGAGATGCAAGATGTAACAAAGAAGGRCTGGGGGAGAATTGAGACCATTCGCCTTGCTTTCATGGTACATGTAGTGAGTAATGTCTTTTAAATCGTTTATTTTTTTGTTCTTGAATGCATCCACTGTGCATTGACGAATCGCACAACGCTATCTCTGCATCTCCATCGTTGTCCTGATAATGTAATTTTTGTTGTCGTCGATATTGTCCAGAGTCCATCCCATCTGGGTGTGCAATTGTGCGAAAGACGTGACATTACAAGGCTCCATCGCTCATCTTTTGGCCATAAATATATGTTTTCCTTATCCTCCCGCCGTGCAGAAGCAGGAAGGGGTGTGTGTGTGAGGGGGACACGCCATGAGACAACAAAAGAACGGACGAAAAGATAACTGTCAAGCAGGTCCCCGAAACAATTGAAGTGTGTGGCTCACAAAATCCGGAGTATTTGTGTAAAATAGTCTTGTCTCTTTCTCTCTGTATTTATGTTTTTGTAACTCAAAAAGTGCAATCTTCAGGTGAGTCTGAGACAGTGACTGTGCAAACTCGACAGCTGTAAAAGAGAGAGAACAAAAAGCTAAAAGGGGGGAAATGAAAAGGGCTTTCATCAGTCTCCAGTACTGTAGATTTACGGCACAAGCCTCAGTGTTGGGGGGGCTGGGGCAAATAAAGAGCAAATATTTACTTTCTTTAATATAATCTTTACACAATAATAATCTATTAATACTTTCTGAAGTACCACAAAGTGCAGCAGATTTTAAAATAGAAACRGAAATCTTAAAATAAAAAAAAACTAAATTATGGATAAACAAAACAAAACAAGGCAAATCATCAAAATGACAAACTCTGCCCACACACTTTAAAAAATCATGCAACAAGCCCACACACAAAGTAGTTAATAAAACTTTATATTTTTTTTCTCTTTTAAATGAGGATATCTTAATTCTGATTTCTCTTTAAAGTAGAGACCAGCCACAGTGCAACATCAAGTGTAATTAAAAAATAAACAAAACAAAACAGAATAAAACTGTGTGTGGTGTATAAAAAAAAGATAAAGGGGTTGGCACTTTTTTTTTCATGGTAACTCCTTCTTGTTCGATACAGTCAGGATGGACCTCTGTAGGCGCTCCACTCCAGAGGAACGTTATCACAGTACTTGGCACCAAGAATGCTGGTAAAAACGAGATATCAGATTTTTTTTTTCATTCATATCCTTACAATTTATTAATAATACATCATATACATTAGTGTTTCTGTATAAAAGACTCTAAAAGGAAACAAAAGAAAAGAGTCTAGAAGTGTTTGTGAGAAAGAGAGAAACAGATTGTGTCAATGGTTTAATAAGAAAGAGAAGGAAACAAAAAAATGTAAGGCAGTRAGATGAAAGAAGCAGTTAAATGATTTGAGGTGGAGGATAGACAGAGAGAGATAATGAGAGAAACAAATAAAGTAATGAACATGATTAGAGCCTGTGAGGCACAGATGCAGCGAGCTCAAATGGGCAGCCTGGATTCCAGACTGCACCCTGAATGGGATTCAGTTYTTCTCTGAACTGGCCACCAGTTGGAGCCCCCAATCTGGAAATGTTTTCAGACCAGCAGCACTACGACGACAAATTAGGGAGAAAAAAGACCATATTCAAGGCATGGTTTCTCCAATTTGAAGTGGGGTTTTGTGGAAAAATGTTGAACACTAGATATCTGTGTCTTTGAACAACCTCAGATYAAAACAAACCAGCAGCAAGGCTAAAAACAGCAAAAACCAAAGTGAATGTCTGGTTTGTTAAAACAGCTCCAGGCTCCAAAATGCCATAGCAGTTTATGCAGACACTTATTTTCTGTTTAATAAACCTTTACATCAATATAAGTTTTACAATACAAACATAGCATCTACAATAAGTTTTTAGTTAAATGAGTTACAACAACACCTAATTTCCCTCTGGGATCAATAAAGTATTTTTGAATTGAATTTGAATTGAATTTGAATTGAATATTTACATGGAATTCTCTTGTTATTTGATAGTGCTAATAGCAGGCAGCCTGCTCCACTTTCAGTTGGAAAATCACAGTTTTTCTGCCAGAATAACAGTAATACAAAACCGATGGAGATCTAAAGGTTTATTAAAATGGATTCTGCATAAACCACTATAAATTTTTAAAGAGAAGAGTTGCTTTAAGATGGCAAAATACACCGGGCCCACTTGAGCTAGCCATTGTTAGCTTGTCACTCCTTATAAAATGATTTTGCCATCCTAAATCATCTTTAATTTTCAAAATTTATTGTTCATTCCCACACGTTTTTGTAAATCTGGATATATTGGCGTGACTTTCACATCACATGGACATTTACACAGAATTCTGTGACTATTTGAAAATTTTTAATAGCAGCTAGCTCTAGAACTTCTGGTCCTTGTCCACTTCCAGCAGGAAGTTCACAACACCCCTGCYGGAATAACTATGAAATGTAAAATTGACTGAGGTGTAAAGATTAACAAAACAGTGTGTGGATGTTAATTTTTAAAATTTAAAGAGTTGAGTTTTATGCTAAAATGCACTTTGAAAATAGATCCACTCAAGCTAGCCACTATTAGCTTGTCACATATTTTGACTGTTTAAATAAACTTTCATTTTCAAGTTTTTATTGCAATTAAGGGAAACTAATGCATAAATCTTTAGACCACTGTCAGTTTTACATTAAATTGTAATTTAGGCAGGATCAAATATATGTGTATATTTTTTGCTGAAAGTGCCTCAGGATTTACTGTAAGTTCTCCAGCTAACTGCTGCTATATTTGCTCTTGTGAAAAATAGGTAAATTCTACAAAAATAAATGTGGAATGCACATTATGCATGGCAGTGCAATGGTTTATAAAATAGCTTTTGCATCAATGAAAATATAAATAAAAATGATCTTGCCAGACTAGCCAGTCACAAATAAACTCTATTTATTCAAGCAGAGGTTGTTCAAAGAGCTATCTACAAGTAAGAAAATAACTTTTCAAGACTTTTCCAGAGAACACCACTTGAAAATGGCTTAAGTCTCCATTTCTGGTAGCATAAAACAACTGGAAACAAGCTCACACACTAGAGTTAAATTATCAAATTTTAACAATAAATTTATTCATGTCATCAAACAGTCTTTATTATTGTATTCCCAACCCTGCCAATACATTTTACACCAAACAATACCTTTTAAAATCACAATGAGTAGACAGCTGTTGCAACACAGTGCTCTCTACAGGGTGCCAAATTTCACTTCCAGATTGGGCCTTTAAAGCTGCAATTTGTAAGCTTCAAGAAATCAGCGCTTTATGACAGACAGCTTGTTGGGACATATGCTGCCTCATACAAAGCTGCTTGCTACTGTATCATCTTTTCACTAAATGAATGACAATTTGTGTTTGTATCCTTTGATAAACATGGTTTTACAAACACACACGCACGCACGCACGCACACAAAACCCCACATGCTCTAAACAACCAACTGATTATGACACCTCTTTGAGGGAGCTACAAAGTTCAAGCAGCGCATTTGGCGACTTTCCTAAGCACCAAATATTCGTTGAGCAAGAGCAGGAAAAAGCTGTATGTGCCAAGAATGACAAAAGAGCTTTTCAATTAAGTCCCCTTTGAGTTATGATTATAGCTTGGAGGTATTTCACTGCTTCAGATCTTACAAACTGCAGCTTTTTTGAGGGCTTGATGAGGAAAACAAGATAGGAAATAAAAAGAGCAGAGGTTGGTGAGAGTTGGTGAGATGGAGCAGTTTGTGTGGTGCGTCTTTGTGAGCCCAGAGATGGGTAGCAGAGCTTGTGCCTAGTCCTATACGCGGGTGGTGGAGTGTTGGTGTGGCAGAGCGTTGTTACTGTGGCTGGGGACGGGGGTAGAGGAAGGGGCCGGGACCGGGGGGTAAGTGTTAAAGGGGTGGAGCGGCTGAATGCTGCTGATGGTGCTGGGGATCATGGTTATGGTGTTGGCGGTCATCAGCGGCACATCCTCGGGTGCCCGCCGCAGGGCCAATGTGTAGTCGGGTGGGCAAACCGGGGGTCGCAGTGGTTCCAGGTCACCGTGAACACCACGGGAAGGCAGAGGCGTCCCGTGCTCAAGCTCCACCCTCTGCTGCTTCATCTGCAGTGACATTAGCTCCTCCTCCTGACTCAGAGCCAGGTCATTGTGTGGCGGGGCCCCCACTACACCCATGCCAACGCCGATGCCCATTGTGGTGCCACGTTGTGGTGAGAGCCGGCGATGACGCCTCTGCATGAGTTCGTGTCGCTTATCTCGTTTGTAGTAAAGCGCCGCAAAGGCCAGGACATTTAGGAAAAGAAGGGACGCACCAACAGCTACGGTCACGCTCAGCTCGGTGGAGTAGTCCCTTGTCTTGCTGGGGAAGGGAGGGTAGCCCGGTCTGTCTGAGCCAGGTTCAGGSTCAAGTTCTGGTGGGTAAGTGGAGATTATCGGGTGCTGGGTGGATCGGGTGCCAGAATAGGTGGGCTTCCGGCGGCCGGTGCCGGTGGGCAATCGAGTGGTGGCGGTGCTGATGGTTTGCAGGGTGTGAAGGTGCGGCACAAGCTCCAGCCAAAAAGCCACCTTGTTGGCACGGTAGTTATCTCTGACACGAGGCTTCAGGCCAATATGTAAATACTGCTTGTCTTTGGAACTGAATTTAGTCCAGATGACCTCCTCGAAACGGTTAGGCTTAGTGTGAATGAATGTTGTGTCCTGAGGAACAGGGAGGTTAGGATCCCTGGAAAAGAGAAAGAAGATAACCAAATGATTTTTATCATGGCCAGTCTTATTTGTTAAAGTTAGAGAATGTCTTGTTTGGGTGAAAATTAGGTTGTCGCTTTTTTCTGGTCTTTCTGTTTTCATTTTACAACAAAGAAGCTGAATTACCMAATRAGCAGTTTCAGAGCCAGCTTCAAGACAACCATTATTGGAGACAGAATTACCCACTTTTACAGTTAAAAGAAACAGAGAATCTTGCAAATATATGKTAATTTATTAATATTGTTTTAATTCACTATCAAACTGCTTGTGTGAAGCCATTGGGAATGGGAATGAACTTGGTATGAGTTGGCAGAGTCCCATTTCAAGGTATCACACGTCTTTGCTGAGCTGAAGAGTGGTGGGACTGACCTGTGAAAACCTGTTGATGTTAATATGTTACTTATCTGTTAGCAGACTTGAAGTTGTCAAAACCTAAATTAGCRGAAGCTTAATGATGTGCYAGTGGTTTTTAAAGTTAGTGAAACAATATTTTCACTATTAGCTAATTAGCAGYAAATATATACTGTACACATCTATGGTACTGTATTTAAATGTGACCTTTTACCTACCCTGTCTTTGCAAAGTTGGTCCAGTACGTCATGACTACAGCACTGAGCATGATGTCATTCTTGGAGAAGTTACAAGGAAAGAGGTCAGTGGCCCCCACCATGGGAATCCCAAACACGTAGGGGATTTCATCTCCATGGGCAGCRTCCGCCCACTCTGGCCTCGCTTCTGTTTGACAGTGGTGGTGGAAGGTATAGAAGTAAACGGGTGACTGGAACTCGGCGTGCAGTCTGGCAGTGGCAACAGCTGGGGCCACCCACTGGTGGTCCGTGAACAGAGCCAGGAGGGTCTTCCTACGCATGTCACTGTTGTCCCTGTCAGCCCAGTCTGTGTACATGAACTTTATCGTCTCCCTCAGGATATCTGTACCTTGGAAAAACCAAAAGAAAATAAGTGGCCTTACAATGATGGAGTGCATGGTAAAACTTTAAGATGACAAATATGAAATTGAAAGCTGCTTTTTTATTTTTGTTAAATATTGGTAAAACCATTAAAGAAAAGTAAGAGGTGTAAGAAGCTGCCAAACGCTTCTAATTATATCTAATTAATGGATCATCAGTAAGATTAAMCACCACTATAAAAGCAAATATCTTGTTTTTAAGTCCAGTCAAGATTTCTTATCAATTTGTCAAGGGTTAAAAGATTATTTTCAAATAATTTAAAGTATACTAAAGATTATTAAAAAGCAAGAAAAAAATATAGGATGACATCCAAGCTTCACGAAAGCTGATGTCCTGACAGGTTACTCCATTATGAAACTGTAATTCTCAAAATTACTCAAAATTTAACAATGTGATCTCAGACTCTACATGTCTCATTTATGTTAATTTGAATGATTATCAGCTGGAAAATGACTATATAGCTTGTTTAAGAAGATCGGCAGTGGAAAACCTCTTCTCAAACCGTAAAACCTACAAGCAAACTCCAACAACAGAGTTGACCACCCTACTGCRTGATCCATACTCTTCCATATACTAGACTTGGGCCAGTTTTTGGTTTCAAGGTATACCACAGTTTAGCATTAAATCCACTACATTTTCCCATCACACGGTTCCTGTGATTTAGCTTTGTTTTAGTATGACGACAGAGGACATGCCAGATTCTTTGATGATTTGGTCTTTAAATATTGAAACTGTGGCATTAAGATCTCTATACTATCACAGTCTCATACAGACCCATTTATGCTGTAAACCTTTATATTCTAAAGTCAAAGGTAAGGTCAACTTCTCAGACAGCCACATTCTTGCCACAGTATACTGACCCAAGAATAGTAGCAAAACTACAACAAAAGTGCAGGAAAAAAGTTGTTGCAATGAACCAGGAGGGATCACAAATTGGGAAAATTAAATTGTAGTTGGAACATAGAGTTGTGYCTAAGCAAAAGCAAGCAAAAAATATTTACTGAACAAGTTATGAAGAATTCAATGTTCTACTTCAACTTTTGCTGCATTCTGGCCTAAAGTTCTTGTTTGAAAATCTTACTTGTATTTCAAAAATCAACATCTTTGTGCTTTAAATGTAAAAAAAACACGTAAAGCTACAGATCATCTTTGGAGTAATCAGTTTAAAATAAAAAAAGGTTAGGATCTGACCATCAGGGTGTCCATACAGATTGTCCACAAAGTTAGAGATTGTGTAGTCAAATGAGGCAGCTGATATTCCATCTTCTCCCTCACTGTCATCCACAAACTTCAGGCCTTCTCCCTGGTTGACACCTAGCAAGATGTCATAGTTGAGAAACTCGCCCTGAGAGCAGAGGATAGAATGACATGACTGTTATGCTCACCGATAGAGGTATAAAATGAATTCTGGGATGAAACGTTGTATTGAACCGTGTTCATCAAAGTCATCAGTACCTGCTGCATGAGGATCTCTGGATCATCCGGCACCACGTCACCGTCTACCACTGGCCCAAAGGCGATATGGTAGCGTGCAGGTTGGATATCTTGATCCACCAGCTCCCGAAAACTCTTCCTCCGCAGACAGTCCACCAACTCAGCCATGTTGTCCAGCGTGCAGCCCACCTTCTTTGCCAGGATCTCTGTGTACACTGGAGGTCTGTAGTTGACTGACCAGCTGGAGATGGCTGAGCCGCTTTGAGCAATGGCCCTCTGGAACAGGCCTACACAAACCATGGCCACAGTTTAGTGTTTTTCTTCTTCTGTCACATTAGTATTATTGTTTTTTCTTTCTTTTTATTATTTTTTTGCTGCTAAGAGTTTTTTTTAAGTCCTTAAAGTACCTTAAATAATGCTCATCTCTGAGGAAGAATATAAGCACAAAGCAAAATAAAGTAGATCTCTTGCTGCTTTTAACGGCTGGAGAAAATCATTACGAACATTAGTGTGAGAAAATGGAGTGTTTTCCATTATGTATAGCGAGCGACAGCAGCGGGGAAAACAGCGACAACTCTGCACACAGCGGTGAGCTCGGAGGATAAAATGAAGAAGACAGAAAGAGAAGGAAAACTGTTCACACGGTTGCACCGCTGCTCTGTTATGTAAAAAAAAGGTTTGCTGTCCCTCTGTTTTATCTGCAGATTCTGTCATTAATAATTAAGCCCCCCACTCCCCCACCCTGTCTATATTCTGCATGAGCCCCACCCCCACTCCTCTCCCTGTGAAATCAATTAAGAAGCTTCTCAGCTGCAGCTCCATCTTTAGCTCTTCATCTTATCGCTCCTCAAACACATACAGCATGTACAAAAACTGTTCACGCAACTTTTTTCCATTACTTTTTGTCTTTTTCAGCCCACATTAAAAAATGTGACATATGAACTGTGACAACAGTAATCCTGACAAAAACAGTTTAATTTTTAACTTGATTGTAGAAAAAAAGTCTCGTTCTCATGACCTTGTCAGACTTTGTGGACCTCAGAGGTTTCTAAGCCTTGACCATCAGTTTCATGCTGTGGAAGAGACAGGATGAAGGTGAAAGGGTTCTCTGAAGACTCTCAACCACATCCTGCAGGCCTGACCGAGATGAGAGCAAGTGCTTCTTGATTTGCATTAACCAATTATTTTATTAGTGCATATGGAGGGCATGTATTGGTTGATGCATTGCAAGGTCCGGCCTGGCCCAGGTTGGCCCAGCCCAGCACTTCCCTGACTCTACACAGCCTTAATTGCTTTTGCMTGTGGGCAGGATTGTCGTGGAGAGTACCAGCAAGGACCATCAAGGCTCATGTTATGCCATATCAAGGCTCATTGATATTGCTTTGTGCTTATATTCTTCCTCATCAAGAATGATAAACAATATAAACAAGCTTATATTGTTTRTCATTCGTTCTGTCACCAAAAACAAGCTAAAAGAGAGCCAGAAAAAAACAACAACAAAAGATACATTCCAAATAGCAAAATTTGTCTGGTCCAGTTCTGGTCTACACAATGCATTAACAATTGGCCCAGATACAACAAAGAATGACAGCCCTTTGGTGGCCCAGATGTGGTTTGCTAGAGGTGGTCCATGCAYAGGCCWGYACTACATAAACCTTTGACAGATTTGGACCACTTTAACYAAAGCACAACTGGGCCAGTTGTGGCATGCCGTCTTAAAAAACAGTGGTATCATTCTTGCTATGGAGGTTTTAAGTCTGCTCAGAAACCTCTATGACCTCCCACTGTGTTCCCAATGCACCCATCAAGACCTCGCCAAGACCCTGCAAAGACCATACACTGTTCTGGTTAATGTTTCAGATCKTAGTCATTCAGTGTGATGGGAGCCTAATATATACTGTATATATATCTCAGGAATAACATGTTAATTAAAGTCTATACTTAGATATGTGTAATGAAACAGAGCTAAGATCCGCAACACCACCACAAACAAAAAAAATGTGCAAATGCTGCTTAATTTGTGACAGGTTGCTGCATTTTTTCCTGAATGATTTCTGAATCAGAACAGAAGATAAGCTTGTTCTCTTTGTTTCTTTCAGTGGAGATATAGTTTTGTTAAACCGTTCAGGGCCACTCTGACAGTGTGAAGGTCAACACCACAGCAATAACATAATCTGAATTCTTGGTAAAAATTTCATTGCTATTCTCTCTCTAACTGCTGTCAAATCAGGGGATTAGCCATCAAAAGTTCTAGTGGGTGTTTTCTGTAATGCAAAAAAAAGTTGTTTATTTGTTTCAAAAACATAAAAAGCCCTGACAGTTTTTGCTTCTACAGCTTGTAATTTCACTGACACTGAATATTGAGCCAACTAAAACTAGACATGGCTGTGGATACAGACAAACTACGTAAAKACTAACTTTAATGCTTCTTAAAAACAAAAATTTGTATTACAAATTTGAATTTACTTTGTTTTTCTTATCCCCACAAGCTCATATTTATACATACAACCCCATTAATGTTCGTTTAGTTGCACCAAGATCAAACACTTTGAGCCATCAAGTAACTTCTGCCCTAATTCCAATAGGATATTTGACCAGACTTTTAAGCTGCTCTAATGTTAACCAGGGTTGAAGGTGAAGCTTTGGGAAAAC
Source organism: Austrofundulus limnaeus (assembly GCF_001266775.1). Taxonomy (NCBI): domain Eukaryota; kingdom Metazoa; phylum Chordata; class Actinopteri; order Cyprinodontiformes; family Rivulidae; genus Austrofundulus; species Austrofundulus limnaeus. Next base: position 19,051 of record NW_013953024.1, on the reverse strand, counting down.
AACTATTTATGGATTTATCCAGTCAGTTTTATCCTGGCAAAAAACAAAACAGAAAAATTAGCCGTGGTTAATTGCAGCCACCAGTGAGAGATTATGGGCCTTGGCCTCGTGAAGGTTAACAACACCCTTCACTTGTTCAATCCTGGTCCTCGAGAGCMACTATCCTGTGTTTTTTTCTTGTTTGTTTGCTCCAACACTTGATTCAATAACTGAATCACCTGTTCATGTTCTGCAGATGCCTGTTAATCAACCATCCATTCAAAGCAGGTGTGTTGGAGCAGAGAAACTACTAAAACATGCAGCATATCAGCCCTCGAGGATCAGAATTGAACAACCCTGTCCTCCAGCATCACTTATTAGACAATTTAGATTATTATTTAGATTTTATATCTGAACTATCATATATAATTTTTACTCTTTGTGGATAAGAGAAAATCCATAGGGAGTTTATACTTGGGCAGAAAATTTTATCAATAACACCAAACAAACGTTGAAAGTATATTTATTGGCATTCCATTGGGAAAAAAATCAAATCAATAATTATGTTCATTATAAGTGTATGCAAACTTCTGACCCAAGCTGTATATATGCAGTTATCACTAAAATATATAATGTTCTTTGCTGAGGGAGTAAACATGTTTTCTTGTCTATAATATTTATATTTTTGCATAAATCAACTCCAGTCATGACCTTCCTTACGTCTGTAGTTTACATATATGAAAAAGAAAATACGTTTGTTTTTATTTTAATTAAGATATTATTATTATTATTATTATTATTATTATTATTATTATTATTATTATTATTATTATTATTATTATTATTTTACTTCACACAATGTTGCATTTTCAGAGACAGAAGTTTGTTGTCCTACTTTCTCTGTGGGTGCTATATCCAAGGTTCCTGAACATTTTCTATTTCAAAACAAACACACACAGACTGTTTTTACTTCATTTTCAGGCCCTGTTTGACACACATGAACAAATATTTATTGTAAATATTTACCAAGAGGCTTATTTAGACTCAGTAGGTCACTTTTGCCTAAATATTTGTGAGAAGATGGATGTTTTAGGTGTTGTAGTTCATCCAGATCGGTTTACTTTTCCCATAGATTAAAGTAAAGGTAAATGTTTGCATTTTTCTGCAGTGGATTTACTTTTGTTTACATGTGATATAAATATAATTATCAAATAACAGTATAGCTTGGAGTGTCCTCTATGTTTTATTTTTCCCTTCATTTTCTTTAGTCCATACTTAATSAGACCTGGACAACCCCTGAAAATAAACTTTTCCTGATTTGGCGGGAAATCTGCACATTTTCTCTGCATATTACGTGCATTGTGGTTTGTGTTGTTAAATGTGTTTGTGAGTCTCTGTAAAAAAATAAAATAAAAGAAAAAAATATAAGACTGTCTTCTGTGGACTAAACCAAACCCCTGAGTTAAATCTGCCTCACAATGACAGAAGGATAAGATTGAACTCAGATCTCTTCGTTTCATCTGAGCTAAAACTTTTAGGAGCCGCAGACTGACCTGATCCCCGGGGGGCTGCAAAACTTTCAGTGTTGCTATTTTTCTTCTTATAGGGCGTTAAATAGGTTTTTATTTTATTGTACTTTTCTAACTTGTCAGTATGAAATCTAAGCAACAAATGGAGGAACAATGTTTTCTGATTAATCAATATTATTGTAAATAAATATTGTTTAAATCCAAAATTGCCTCTTCTGCGCCTCTTCAGTCATCAGTCATCGATTTCTTACCAATTGATGCTGAAGGCGAGAGGGCAAGATGACAGAAAATGKTAAGCTAATGGTAGCTAATGTTAGCTCRTTGTTGTTTGGTAATTTGGTAAAACCAAATGTTGCAGTCACTGCAAACAATCAAATAAGTCAGATTTAGGTTAGCCTGGCCTAATTAGAACCACAGCTCTTGSGGTTCCAGAAATCGGGATGGACTTGGGCCATAAGGGCTAATGCAAACATGCTGAACCCGGGTTTGAACTCAGACTAGACCTAACGGTGCAAAAAGGCTATGAAAGAGCCGGTACCCTCAGAGTGATGGGAGAGGATGAGCAGGTTCACGCAGGCGGCACCAGCTCCGGAGCCAAAGATGGTGATTCTCTCTGGGTCTCCGCCGAAGTGGCCGATGTTCTCGTTGAGCCAGCGCAGAGCCTGGATCTGATCCAACAAGCCATAGTTTCCCTTCGCAGACTGGTCTCCTGTGCTCAGGAACCCTGCAGGATGAAAGCAGAACAAACCAAGAGAGAGAGAGAGAGAGAGAGAAAGGGCTGAGTAAGAATAGAGGAGTGAAACGATCACGTCCCATCATCGTCAGGAAACCTCTCACCCACCGGGGCTTGCAGCAAGTTGGTGGCGATTTCACAGGAAGGTAAGCCTGCACTGAAAAATGCGATGCGCTTAAGAGAAGTTGTGTGCGTTTAGAAGAGGAGGAGAAGGAGAGCAGCAGAAGGCATGTTTCACCTACTTCCCGGACCCACATTTCCACAGCAGGTGCACACCCACAACAAGATAAAATAAACTGAACATAATGCGTACACACAAGCAGAATGCTTTGTTCTTTGGAGAAAGTACATTACAGCACTTTACGTGGGTTCCAAGTTTTATTTATTTTTTTAATTTTTTGCGCTTCAAATGCAACTATAGCTTTTTTTAATTACCATTTGGACAAAAAAGATGTAAAATGATCCCAATAAGCTGCTCTCTCCGCACGTTTACGCCCCCCCTGTGACCCGGTACACAGCACAGCAGGTACACTCATGGATCCGCTTTTTAAAATTTGGCCCGGCTCAGAACCGCTCTAAAATATTTACGCTGCCACTTCCTGTGCATGTGCATTGTCACGGCGCTGACAATAACTGATACCGAGGGCGCGTTTACAGAAGACAGGTTTCAACGGTGATTTGGATCCGTTTTGTCCTCACTAAAAGCCTGAAGCTGTCTCATCTCGATTTAGGTTCGGGAGGAATGATTTGGCAGTAGTTCAGTGGAAAATAGAAATGTCTGTCCGAGTCAGTGTCCTTGGGGGAAACAGGGTGATGATGTCCTCACTTTGTCCTGCCAAGAACTTCTTCTCAGCTCTCGTTCCTTCCGCTACATTCTTGGCAGATGATGATTAATGAATAGAAGTATGTTTCTTTTTTTTTTCTCCTTGTATTTTGGTGGCACTAGTTATGGATAATTTAGACTCAGTGGCCTATAAAATGTAGAGGTCAGTTTTTTTTTTTTTTTTGTTGAAACTACGACTTGTACTGAATTACTCTAAAGACCTAAAAATCCTAGGAGGAAAGCACATCACCCACCGCCTTTCATACTTACTAGACTAAGATATATAGAAATAATGGAGCTAAGTCATGAAAAAGTGAAATGTAAGAAGATGTGTCAGAGATGACTCTCAGATACTACCRCATCAAATTCTAGCTCAGTATCTGTGAATTTGACCATTTTGTTTCGGTTTAAGTTAATCGTCCAATGGATACTTTCTAAATTAGATATTTTACTAACACACACACACATTGACACCAGCAGTTAAAGCTAAATCAATGTTCTCAGCTTGTCCTTGCCCTGAACAACATGGCTGATCTCTCCAACTATGAAAAGTCATGTGCTAGCACCTCCAGCTCAAACACCTRTTGGTCATGGCAAACCTTTTTGGAAAATACCGGTTATACATTTTGACCACCAGGAGTCATCAAAAACATGRCATATACATGTCTACTTATGTTAACATATATTTTGAAGTCTTAAATGGCACAAAATATTAATAAAATATAAGGAGATTGTTGAGTTTGTGGTGTGTGGTTATAAGTGTGAATCTAAAAGTACTTTTTTTTACATTTTTAATGCAATGTTTTCTTTCTTTAAGCACAGAATTTGGAATATTTCTTTGACTGAATCTATGTATAAATATTTGGACATTTTTATTATCAATGTTGGACTCAAAATTTGATTCATTAATTAGCTCAGTTATTGTTTAATCTGGATAATTATGTGGAAAAGCTCTAAAATCATCACTGAATAGCAGTTTTAAACTTTTTTTTTCTCACCCAAAATTCCAGTTTATATGCTAAGGAGAGGCAAAAAACAGCTGAAAATTGAGTAGTGTGGACAGGGCYTAAGTGATACATGGTATTTAAGGTAATATCACCCTAATTATCTTAAAATAGAAAAAAAAGGCAAAACTCTCCAAACATTTCAAGAAACCAGCAGACACTGATGTGATGAATTTGATGCCAACAATCTCTGATCTGTGTGATTTCATCGTGTAGAAAGTACCAAAGCAGAGGCCAGCAGTGGTAATAAATAWAACTGTATGCTTGTGAGCTTGTGTAGGCGTGTGAAGACAGGAGAAGACATAAAAAATTCTGTCTCTATGGAACTCGTGAGCTGTTTTTAAGTTAACCCCTGTCTCATCTTGTGTTATTTCTTTTTGACAGAATGTAGACAAGAAAGCTGTCTGAGGTCATCAGATGTCCGACAGCACAAAAAATAAAAAATAAAAAACAAATGGGAAAAAAACTGGACTGGTTTGAACTGGCTAACAATAAGGGTTTGATAAAAATTCCTTTAAAAACCTCTTTTTAAAGGAGAAAACTCCAAACTGCAGTATGAGACAGACTAAACTCTCCACAGGAAACATGAAACTGAAGCCCGTACTGATTTTATTCACTTGTTTTTCAGCCTCTTATTGTTGGTTGACTTTTATCTACAGAAAGAGAGGCAGAGAGGAGGTGGGGGCAGCCTGAGGTCAGTCAGGTTATCATAATGCCTATAAAAGCGGCACTGTTTCAAATAAATTACTGTAAGTGCAAAAACAGTGGGTCCATATAGGACTTCATTTGGGTCTTATTATGCAAAATCCACATTTTTAGCCATATATTTCAACCTGTTCAGGCTTTTTTTTTATTTTCTATGATGTTTTCTGGACTATTATGTTACAGTGTTTGTGACTGAATTGCCACATATGGTCTGGATTTACCAAATACAATTTGGTCTTCATTCTCCTTTRGTTCTGGGTCAGACTCTGGTTCCAAAATGTAAGGCTGGATGGACAAGTCTTCCCTCGTTGACATCTTTTAACTATGTTATAAATAAAACATTTCTGCACCGCTATATAGTCGTAAACCCCTCTATTAAACTAGAATGAACTCTTAACAGAACCCAACTTCATAATACCGTTACTATTGCTTTAATGTAGAGTACCAAAAAGTGTTCAAAAGCTTATTCTTTTATTCAAAAAAGGCACCTAGAATAGTTTATAATGTACAGAGAACACAAAAATATCTTGTGTCTTTAGTGCAGCACGGTTCAAATACTAAAATAATAGTTTTAAAATAAATAAATGAACTAAATATTGTGGTTGTGAGTCTAATATGAAATAATATTGTAGTATAAATACTGTGAATATTTAGACACCAATATACAGTATTTCTGATGTGTCATAAAACAATAAAAGAGAAGGAGAAGACATTGCCCTGGAAGTGAAGGGGAACTAAAGTGAATAAAACGCTGCAGAGTTCAGTGTGTTTCCTTGCGTGGGAATTAAAGATGACACAGATAGCCCAAGTGACTGAATTAAACAGTATGTTCTAAAGGGCAGCTGGGAAAATGTAGGCCAGCAGTGGAGTACAGTAACACAGGAACACATGGTGGAAATCAGCTCTCCTGAAGGACGGAGGACACAAGATTAGGTTCTGCTCTTTTACAAACAGCTCAACACTGGAAGCCCGGGAGCATTTTGTAAAAATAACCTGCTTAATATGTGACACTTGTGTTTGTCTGTCTGTTAGCAAAATATCTGATGAACCACTGGACAGATTTTAATGAAACTCAGAKRGTATTCGTTGGATGTTCTTTCACAGCTGATCATTATTTGAGAATGACTCAATTCAAGATGGCTGCCACAGCTAGTTGATATTAGGTACACATAAATGACGGCAGGCCAGTCAGTTTTGTGCATATGAAGCTAAAATTTTGTACGTGAGTAGCTGAGAGTGAAACCCATCACATGTTTGTAGTTCTAATAAATCAGACAAGATCTTTGTTTAAAACGTTGGCATTAACTGTTGGAGTCAACTCTGTCTGTCTGTTAGCTAAATATCTGATGAACCAGTTGCAAAATTGTAATGAAACTTTCAGAAAGGAATCACTGGATGTTCATGTACGACCTTAAACAAAATAGGAAATTAGGTGTGTTTGTTTACCTTAAAATGTGTTCGAAACCAGATAGAAAATACTGAAATATTTGAATGTGAAAAGAGATATGCAATACAACAGCATTGGGCTGGACCACTTTTTATTCTCTCTCCATGCATTCAGCCTCGATTCAGGAAACYAGGACAGTCTTATAACCATCTTCAGACCGACTCCACCTATTGTCATTGCATCATCAAAAAGGGCCACACTACAGCTGGAGTCAGGTCCTCATGCAAGTTTCCTGTTCTTATGTAAAAACAACACTTCAATTAAGTGTTGAACGTGTTTTCAGGCATGTATCTCTCTATATGGACCTTCTGCTCTGTGTAACCATCTTTGACAGCCACTCAGACCAGTCTGTACATAAAATCACCAGTTTAATCACAGAAACAATTWCACAATGGTTTATAAAACTGTATCATGTTTCACCGGAGGAAAAAATTATAAAATGTGTAGTGTTTTTTTTTTAAGAGTCAGAAGTAAGCAAACCCCAATGAATTTCTTCAGAACGATTAACACTTGGAGTCAACCTGATTCAAGATGTCTTTCAAAATTTATTCACTTTATTACTGGTTCACACATCAGGATTTGAAAATTATCTGCCAATTTTCAGACTGAGACCCCTCACATAACCACAAACAATTATAT
>NW_013953024.1:4943-12182 GCF_001266775.1 Austrofundulus limnaeus | reverse complement strand
GTGTTTTTGGGGTGGTAATTATGCTAATCTCCTCTGCGTGCACGAGCAGCTGGATAGGACAAGCGGAAATTACGCAGCTCATTTACGCACGTTTCCTGAAGATAGAAGAGTTTGTTGAATCTGACGTGACATGTTCGTACGAACCCTTTGTACGAACAAAAGTAAGAGAAATTTAGGAGAAGAATACGAACATGTTCTTGCATGAGGCCCAATGTTTCAACATCATTATTGTTTGATTTTTAAACACATAGAAAAGACAGCTAGATTTTTAAGCCTCCAAACAGCTTCTTACTAACAGCAATAAATGAAGAGCTGACTCTTTAGTTGAACCGAATGTTCCAAATCCCAGAAAAGAGTCATAATTTTCATTACTGGAAAATAGTAGGACCTCTTAATCTAGACCGGTGCAGGATATATCCTGCCTGTCATCCAAGAGACAGACACCAATGTCCCCTGACCCTGAACAGGAGCAAACAGGTAAAGAAGATGGATGGATGGTGATGAGGGTCTCTGGTCGATATGCGTCTTGATACATCTTCAACAATCTGATACATTAAAGATACATGAGCAGAAACTGTCCATCCATTTTCTTTACCCACTTTTTCCTTTCAGGTCACTGGTGTCTATCTCCAGCAGTCGCTGAACGAGGGGCGGGGCGCAAACTGGACAGGTTGCAAGTCCATCACAGGGACACATAGAGACAAACTAGGCAAACAGCCACGCTCACACTTAGGGACGATTTAGAGTTAACGATGAACCTAACAAAGGTGCTTTTGGTTTGTGGGAGGAAATTGGAGTACTTAGAGAAAACCAACACATGCACAGAGAGAACATGAACTCTACCCAGAAAGGTCCTTCTCTGCAACAGCTATCATCACAATACAGCACTATTCAATGTAAATTATACTCTGGTGTATTCATTGTAATACAACACAACAAAGCACAGAAATGAATGTACATCAGGTACTGACTAGTACTAAAAAATGGCTGCTTATTTTAAAATATCCCATTTTTATAAAACCTGACTCACATTTAAGAAATATTACACAAAACCTGAGCTAAAGTAACACTTTTAAACACATTTTTAGTACCTCAGCAGTGAGCAGAAAATACATTTTTTTTTATTTTATAAATAAATCAAAACTCTCCGATTAGTTGATTCACACGATCAGGGGAAGAACACTTTCAGTGTTTGTTGCTGTTTTCACCAGCGATACTGCAGTTCTCCAGCCTCTCTTCTGTGGCAGCCATCTTGAATCAAGTTGACTATAAAATGTATTCAGTTGTAAGTCAATGAAAGTGCTGTTCAAATCCAATGATTCATCAAATATTATGCTAACACACAGACAGGCACTCATTGTCAAACATGCTTCTGAAAAACAGCAATATGTTAAAACTTGGACACTTCTCTATATATTTTTAGTTTAACAAAGATAGATTCTATCAACTATAAGAACTTCTGTTATCTAATATGGCGACACATCTTAATTACTTCCTTACTGTAAAAAAAAGAAGAAACAAACAACCAAAACGCGATGAAATTTGAAAAGAAAAAAAAAATAGTGAACCGTTTCCACGAGATGCGTTTCATCTCTCTTCCTGAGGTTAAAAATGTTCTCGCAGCCCACGATGGTGGGCCTTTCCCTAGAGTTCATTAATTAGTTAATTAGTTAATTAGTCTGAACAGATGGCTGTGCAACACAAATCAGAGGGCTCTCTCAGCCTGGAGCAGGAGGAAGGTAGGAGAAGGTGAGGCAAAAAAAAAAGTCTTAAATCACAGCAGTCCAAAGCTCTGGACTCGGCTRTGTGCAGCAGACATTTTCTTCTCATTCACCCATTTTATCGCACAACCGCTGAGCACATCATAAATTATTACAYGCGTGCTTTAAATTATTATTTGTTAAACACACATGGATATGGGTCGGAGCGAACAGCGGGAAGTGCTCCGATAGGAGACGGCGGTCACGTCGCAGGGAGCGTTTATTCCGGCGAATACTTTGCTTCAGTGCAGATTTAAAAAAGCATTCGTGTGGGTTTATTTTTAGACTGCTCCCATCTCCACCCTTCTGTTTCCTCTTCCCTTCACTGTCTCTCCACGATTCTCCCTCGCTCATCTGTCTCTATTCCCTGCTCTCCCCTCTCACCCTGCCGCCGACTCCCCCGATCCTCTCTCTTAAAGGCGCAGGCGTCATATGAAATGAGGTTGGCATGTGTAAGCTCCTGTGAGTGTAAGTACAGGATAATGCTAAAGATTAGAACATAAAACCATTAAGACACTGTGTTACCTCTGTTTCTCACGTTGACTCAAACGCGCTGTGTCAGAGCAGAGCGCCGTTAAAAATTCTGACAGATGGGTGCATTATTCATGTATATGTTTTACGTGCGGCACACGACTAATTACTCCAAGTGCACACAATCTTTTTACGTGCACAATAAGGAGTTGATGTGTGCTCAGACATGCTTGTGCCACACAAAACGCACAAGGATAATCGCCTTAGTACAGTAACCCATTTAAAGCATATCTGAGAGTGCGAGAGAGAGAGCGCACATATTCGCCCACCTGTCAAAAAACAAATTTTTAAACAATCTTACCGGAATCAAGGACAGCAGCATCATCCTTCATAATAACTCAGCAGGTGCCATCGCCACCTTTTATCTTTATGTTTTTCTATGGGATTTTATGACTTCCTGTGGAGTTTCAGGGTTATGGAGGCAGTTTAAAATGCACGGGCGCACTTTAAACGTCTCAAATATGAATCACAGCACAGATGTCGGTGTAAATCAGACACCTTTACGCTCTGAACACAAGGTCGAAGAGGCGAATGAAGATATTTGGAATCGTTTCCTTTTTTTTAAACAAAAGCAAGCAACAGTTCTTTTTCTTAAATATGGGTCTTTGCAATTTGAAGAGATCACAGACTAGTTTTAACATTCGATGTTTATTTGATAAACATGTATTTCAACTATAAAAATGAGACTGTAAAAACTGTAGGCTGTTTAGTTTATATAAATAAAAAATAAAAACATAAAAGCACAGACATTGCTATGTTATTTACACCACAAGGCATTCTGGGTAAATGATGATGCTTAACTGCTGCTGTAATGCAAACCCTATCTAGTTTTGGAAAATGATCTGATGTTCAGCCCTTTTAAATGAARCTGGTTAGTGCGTTRACAGAGAGGTGAATGTAGAATTGACTCAGCCTGCAACTGAAAATGGTGGAGGACTACAGWGCTGCTTCATGGAAGGAGAACCTCAATTTTAGCCTTTTATCTTTAGTGCTAGCTCTCAAACTAKTTAGCGCTGAAGCTAATACCTAYACAGTACGGCRTTAGCTCCARWGCTAATATATAAAAATCTATATATAGTGTTAATGCCTGAGCTGATATGTATACAGCAATAAATGGCATAAGCCCCCAAACTAATTTATTAAATGTTGGATCGTTTYAATCTATATATATTGTACATAATTTAGTAACTAACATACTGTATAAACTTACAAAATATATATTTATTGTCACCTTAAGGCTTTGTAGCCTTGACTCTTTGTGTTTTAATTCAACTATGACCTATCATCTTCATTATCCTCCCTTTTAACATCTGAGATTTGTCTCAGGAAGAATGCGTAAAACAAGCTGAAACCCAACGGGTTTGGGTCCGATTTGCTTTATAAAACTTTGAGTTTGCCCTTGTCCCCCTGCCTCTCCACAGGCACTGTCAATAACAGTGTAGATTATGTTGCCCTCTGTTAATACTCACTGCAACTCTTGGACTCTGTCCTAAACTACTCCAGTTTCTCTGTTTATCGCCGTTGTGATATGTTGAAACAGGCCTGATGCAATAAACAGGATCTGATTACCCAACCTGGCAACAACAAGGACTGCTGCAAATAGTCTTTGTGCAAACACCTCCGGAAGATGATGGCAAATGTAAATACTTGACTTCCCTGATATCCAGCAGCACAAGGGCTACACACACACACATACACACACAGCTTAACTCAGCCCACACTTACAGGCTGTGCAACCACAGAGGAACTAAAATAGGATGACAAAAATTACAATACCCTGTAATAAAAACAAATGGATAAAATAAAATAGAATATAAAAAGAATGGTTGTGGCTCAATGTTAAACCTAAAAGCCTCCTTCACACTGGATGACGACATATCCTCAACCTACAGCCTTTTAGAAATGATTGGATTGCATCAAATTTGTAAAAACATCCTCAKTGTATATTCTTGGTCCTCGCCATATATGTTTTTTGCTATTATTCCCTGCCCCAAGAAGCCCTCAGCACCCTCACCCTGTTCTTTTTGCCCACCCTTGCATGACTCTCTTTGACTGAATCAGGATGCAGCAACATGCTAGAACATGCATGTGCATTTACAGCCTGTGGGCTACATCTGGCTTTTTATTCTCCTCCATTTGGGAGCTCAGTAAAAATAAATTAGAAACCAAATATACATCTTTCTGGACACAAATCCATAATCTCTGCTGTTATTCTCAAACTGGCATATGCAGAGCTTTTATTTTGAAGGCAAGTGGGCATTTACCTGCAGTGATAGCAGTCTCACTGCTGGTGAGTGGAGAGGTTTAGGTGTTACTTTTAAGAAATAGGGCTAGGAGAATATTTCACATACGAGAAGACAGGAAACCAACGTACAGATTGTCTGTCAATGACAGTTGTCTGCAGCTGCTCTTCACATCTACCCTATGTAACCTTTTCAAGCCATTACTTTTATTTCAAAGGAGAGAAAGGGATGCAAAAATAACTAATTATGTTGCTACTTTGTTGCTGGTGTTTGAAACACTGCAAAGCATGCTTATTTTATTTTTTACATTAAATATTTAAAATTTAAATTCTCTGTGTGACAGGTTTCAGTTTTTATTGCCCATTTCCAATGTTTACCATTAACGACTAATGGATTTCCTATTTATAGCTAATAATAAAAAACAAGCATCTGGTTTGGCCTTTTACAACAGTCCCAATACTGCACAACAAATGGTACAGATGTTGCTTCAATTTCTTGATGACCAAGCTACACCAGAGTGTGTGGGCCTCATGTATTAGTGGCATTAGTGTGAGCCCAGCCTGGCCTTGTTCTACCCCAGCCTTGCTTGTGTTTGCTTTAAGCAGAGTGCTGCCACAATGTGGGCATGGATCATCATACCAAAAACGCACAAATCGTTACATGATGTCATTTCATTTGTGACACAATGGGCAGCATCAAGCTCATGGTATTTCTCTTCATTCTTTATATAATTCAAGACCAACGGTAACAGAGAGAGAGAGACGACCTCATCTTGGCTCCAGCCGCTTGGCCTGAGTAGAACCTCAGATCTCTGGGTTCCAGAAATTAGGCTGGATATGGGCCATAATAAGCAAAACTCTGGTTTGAAGCCACCACCCAGGACCTGGATAAGCTGCCATCATGATGACAGACCACCACAACGTCACTGTGGTAGTTTTGCATAATGCTCAAACCCACCCACAACAAGTTACACCCAATTAATAGGAAGTCAGCTACACTCTTAATACACCCTTGAAGACCATTCAGTTTCTGACTTTTTTATTTTTACACTGTAGTGAGTTTTATCCTCRAGTGTGAAGGAGGTACAAGTGGTGCATCAGAGGTAAAGCCAGTCTAGACCTRGTGGACGAGGCAATAGGACTTATATAAAACATTTAATAAATAAAAATCACCATAACATTACATTTAGACTAATTAAAATGAGAGATTACACCTATTTGTTGTTGGTTGCCGTAAGATGCTACACTAGCTATGATCTGTAGCATAACTGAGCCCAACAAGCCCTAACCAGAGCAGAGATCTTAATAAGAGCAATAAATTGTACAGCACATTGGTGAGAGGATTATATAATTATAATGTGTTCTGGCCCAGCTTCTGTTGCGTCCTGGACCTTCTGTTTTCCTCAGCTAGCTTCAGCARACTTTTACCTGGAGTTTACAATAGTTTCTCACACCATCTGCTGTTCAAAGCTCAAGCAAATGATCAGATCCAGGATCAGTATAAAGTTTTTTTTGGCTTGATGTCTGACAGAAATGGCCACAATTAACATCTTAATGCTTTTCATATTGTATTTGCTACAATAAGAAACATTGATTTATTTACTGTATGTATTCTGTGTATTGTTTAATTCAAAGTCAACACAACAATGGCTGTAATTCATTAACTTTTACTGACTCAGAAATCTCAGGAGATCAAACATGTTTCCAACATTTAACCAAAATGACTCAAACTGCGCACAAATCGTCATGGAGAGGGTGTGACTTGTCAAACTTACCTAGCACGCCGAGCCGATAGTTCATAGTGACAACAATCACGTTTCCGTAGGCGGCGAGGACACTCCCGTCGAACATGTTCCCTGAGCCCTCCATGTAGGAGCCTCCGTGGATGAACAGCATCACTGGTTTCTTACGACGATCCCGAATATCTGAAACAAAGGTTTACAACATTTATAACTCAAACATCAGGGCAATTCTAGATTAAATACTAATCACTTGTAAATCTTATAAACTTAGACCTGACATTATGGGTAAAGATTATTAATAATGTCACATTTTCTGCTGTATATAACTCATTGAATGGTTTCATTTTGGAGAAACAGAGTTTATTTCTGACTGGACTGATGAGCTAACAACTAGCCAAAGCAGACCTAAGATAAAAGTAAATTCCAATAGATTTGAACTGTCCTTGAAGCTGGTTTTTAGAGTTTATCCATTATTGCAGCTCCATCTTCAGATATTACTGATTCAAGCGGACACTTGAAGACGACGGCCACTGATTCACCAGTTAAAAGAAGATAAAAAATGCAGAGAATGAAAGATATTCAGTGAACTCCTGTATAAGCTGGAAGCAAATGTTTTATGTTCGGACCTAGCCTCTATATTTCCTTCTGTCCGACACTCTGAAGGGATCCTCTCAAACTGCTCATTCAGATGCGCTGACTGTTCTTGTCTTTGAGTTCATCGATACATTGCCCCCCCCACCCCCCACCCCCCGCACCGTCTGTGGTATGTTCTGAGAGTCAGTGCGTGGGTAAGGGCTGAAGAGATCTGCCAGTGCATCCCCAGTTAGGCCGGGCGTCTGCACTGTGCAGGCCCTGTGGATAATTTGTATGAAAAGCAGACCAAGTGGAAACATAAATAACAGCCACAGCATCTGTTTACCCTGATGAGCTTCAGCACTCAGAAGAAGGGGAAGGGGGTGGAAGG
>NW_013953024.1:0-4843 GCF_001266775.1 Austrofundulus limnaeus | reverse complement strand
TTACAGGAATTCATATTTCTTCAACAAACTAGCTTTTATCATTTTCTTAAACAGACTTAGAGAGCCAGCATTTTTGTAACCACTTTCCAGATTATTCCACAACCTTATTCCTTGTACTGAAGTACACCGGTCTTTTAAATTTGTTCTAATCTTGGGCTTTACAAACATATTTTCCTGTTGAATCAATAAATCAAATCAAATCAAATCAATCCAGAGGGGCTACAGGTATATAATGAAGGAGAGACAACTTGTTCTAAATAAAATAAATATATATTTTAAAGTCATTATGTATTGTTTATGCTCTAATTCAGTACTCTGCATCATGCTCTAATTCAGAACTCTGTATGATCAGTACTTGGTTTGAGGAAAGAAATGGTAATGGGACAACCCTAGCTCAAACTGAATTAATAGACAAGTGGAATCAGATCAGTTACCACTAAACCAAAATTTAACTCCAAATTGGTAAAGCTGTCTGAGTTGCAGCCATTTTTGTATTAACTAAAGTTGTTCAGGTGAAGCAGCCATCTTGAATGAAACAAAACCTATTCAATTTCAAATTCATCCAGTGGTTCATGAGATGTTTTCCTGACAGTACAGATAAACAAAAAACCTTCCCCTTCACCTTCATCAGTGGCAGATAAAAAATGGCTTTACAGCCAAATTAGAAAATGTGCTTTGGTGAAGAGAACAAGCAGCGTAAACAAAACAATATTATAACCGTGCAATATAGACTGCATGTCTGAGCATGTGTGCAGAAACATGAACGACACATTTTCAGCTTTTCCTTAAGAAAAGGGAGATGATTTGATAACGTCACGTATAGAACAGTAATTTTAGCCGAGCATTTTATGAGCCATTTGGAGCCAGAAGAAAAGGCACAGGTGAAAGCGGAGTGAATATCGATTGTGGGAGATGCATCACACAGGGCAACAAGAACATCAGCGTGTGGTTGATCAGGCACATAGCAACCAAGAAAAGAGAGTAAATTAGCTTCCTGTGCAAGTAGCAGCTGTTGTGATGAGGAAGGGTATTTGGAGGTAGTTTTTATTCATCTAAATCTTTGCTCATGGCTTGAAAAACAGGTATTTTCCTTAATGAAAGCAGTTAACATCAGAAAGTGTGATGTGCACACAGAGTGATGATTGTTATTACAGATGCAAACTCTGTCTGCAACTCCCATGGAGTTTGGAAAGTGGAGCAAGATGAAGAAAAGAGAAGAAAAAAAAACATGCAATTAAAATACCTTCGTCCCTCGGCCGGTTCGACGTAGACTCGTCGTGTTTTTTCGTGAGCGGACCTGAGGTTTGAAACAGAGGGAAAAAGAAATTCAGACCAGATAACAGACAAAACAAACAAACAAACAAAAAACAAACAAAAAAAAAACCTGAGACACAGTGTGTTTTGTTTCACTTTAGGGACTCCATGAAAGTTTTCTAATAATCACAAACTCAATGCCTTTCATGCCAGAGTTAAATAGACCATTTCAGTTTCAACTCATCTGGGTCAGGTCAACCAAGAAAAGCCTGAGGTTGGGTGAAAACACCACTGGAATTCTGCAAATTCAACAAGCTCAAAAAGCAGATTTATAGATTAAATACTTATGAAAAATCTCATCTATGATCCTAAAGGAAAGTTTAACACAAATCAGTTTAGAGCAAACACATCAGGTCTTTATAATGACGTAAATTTAACAGTTCAGTTTGTTCAATTCCAATAGTGTTTTCATAGCTACCGCAGGGTTTAAAAAAATGTGTGAGCTTGGCCTGCTTTGCACATTTTTAACAACTTTGAACAAAAAAATGGTTTAATAAAATTAAATTATAATGAGAAGTGACAGAGTTAGAACTGTTTTCAGTGGTTCGCAAAGTTGGGGTCCGAAAACATTTAGGTGGTCTCTTGAAAATATTTTTTTGGAATTATTTCCATCAAAAAATTTCTGCTAACATTTCCTTGCCTTTATAAAAGTACCTTAATGAATATTGAGAGGATACAATGGGTTTTCTGACAACAGTATCATAAGATGCAGTTAATACTAACTACTGGTGCTCAGTATATAAACAGAAAACAAAATAAGAAAGGATGATCWCAGATAAAAGGTTAAAGTCTGGTTTTCAGTGTTCTACCTTCAAAAATAGAGATCTTATGTTGTTTTATTAATCCTGTAAATTTAGGAAAATGCTCTTCAAATGGCTGTAAAATGCAGAGTTTTAAGTAGATCTTTTACTTTTTTTTGGGAGAGTATATGTCTGTACCCTCCTAGAACTGCTTCACTCCACAGCTGCTGGTTAACATGAACAGGTGTTCCTTGTCGCTGTCAGCAGATGTTGGCAGGCATTAGGTAGACTTCTAGTATCTGTTTCAAATGAATTATATTATTTTAATTGGACAACCTGGTTTCTCTAAAGATAAAAATAATATTAAAGACAAAACTTTACTTGCTAACACTCCAAACAAACACGCACAAACAAGTAAAAACACTGTCACCCTTCCACCCTTGGTGTTGGGTGATAATAACCTCAGTGGCTACTTTTTTCCCCAGTCAGTCCAGACCCATTTCTTCCTTGTTGGAAAAAAAAATAAATCAATAGGCAGAAGCGACCTATCACTTTTTAGGGTCAGAAAAAAAACAGATTGGCAAGATTTGTTGTCCTGCGACGTGACCAGAATTGACAACAGAATACCAGCCTACAACCAGAAGTGTGAGCCTTTCTGAGGAGGGAGCTGTTTCTGATGTTCCTGCAAAGGCTGGTGACAAGTTTCTCCTCATCAAGGTCAGAGAGGAGCCTCACATTAAGCTTTAATGGTAACACCAGCTAAATGCTCTGCAGGGCAGAGCCAATAACAAGCGTTTATCGCAGAGACCAACCAATGCCCTGTCGTGTCAACCCCTGTTAGCCCTAACTGATAAGGATCCCATTAATTTGCCTTTTTTTCAGCTTTCAGACAGTGGAGCTTCTCATTAGCAAACAACCACTCAGCTCTCGTCCACTTCAAGGAGCTGCTCAAAAACATTCATGTCCTTGTAGCCCGGCGCAGCCCAAACATMCACATTTAACAGCTTCCTCATCATGATGTCATCCTCAGCCGGCAGCGCCTTCCTTACCGTCTCTCCACTGAGGTTTCAGCGGTTTTTATTTTATTTTATTTTTTTAAACAATCTTCTTTGTGTTGCTGGGCGGTTTATCAGTTTATCACACTGATGGGGTGCTGCTGACATATCTGTGTCTCCCCTGCTGCAGAAAAGCTCGCAGCGAGGTGTTGGCATGTAGCCTTTTCACCACGCCGTGTACCCATCGACGAGAGAGCCGCTCCGTCCCACCATTTGCGCYGCGGCGTCTTCACTTATCCGTCTGCATGTTTTTATGGTTTCCTGATATAAAATGTTTATCTTCCGTCTTAATGGGAGAAGATCAATGGTAAATGGATTAGCTGCATCCTCTCGGTTCCACCATGCAGGCGCCTGATCCTTAGAGCACTTACTGCCATGGCGAGAGATGGTACAGCCAGGTAGATAGARCAGTAATGGATAGAAAGGCCTATTAGTCCTAGGGATTGTCAGCGATCCCTCACTACTTAGCACCACTCTAAAACCACACCTTTCTGCCTAATGGAGACAAGGTTTCAGCCCAGTTCCCAGCGCTTTCTAAAGAGCCAAACTCTATCTGAGGAGATGCTCAGACGTCACATTATGGAGCTTGTATGTCGAGAAGAAAAGGAAAAATTACAACAAATCTTTACGTTTTTATAAATCTGTCAATTTAGTTTACATATACTCTAAAAGAAATAAAACCCATAACTGCTTTCCTGAACCCTAAACAGGCACAACCATTTAGACCTGAAAAGGATAATTCAAATTTTTTTAAGTGGAGTTTTGTGGGAAAGGTCGTAAAGAATTATCATCTTACCTGCTAAAGATAGCTCTTTGAACATTCTCATTTAGAAAAATAGTGTTAAAATTTGACTTGTCTGTGAGACCAGGACCAGAATGCATTTCTGACGTCTTAAATCAAGTGCAGATTGTACAGGGCGTGTTGCAGCTAGCTGTGGCTGTTGCAAAATCTTTCTATGTTGGATAGTAAAGAAGTGATCAACTTTGGTCTGAGCATCATTTGGACTAACATTAGCTCAAAAATCTGGGCAGAATTGAACAATTTTTTTCTCCAGCTGCCTAAACATTATCTATATCTACATGTTTCTCTGCCACTGTCATTTTCATACTAGAATACAGACATCTGCTATGTCCTGCTGGGGTGTGACATGATTTTTATCATATGCTGTGATAAATCATACAAACCAACTGAGTGTCAGAATGGTGTATATTTATACCTCTCATCCAACCACAATTAATTTTACTCAATCTGGGAAGTGACATAGACCTGGATATTTTACATAACAATCATCTGAAAAATAGTTACTCCAGTGAGATTACCAAAATGTCTACTCAAGTCAGGTGACAAAGTATTTATACTTTACAACTCTGTCTACAGCAGGTAAGATATTAACTGTTTGGCTCTATTACACTATCATATTTTAGACAAGTTGACTTATAAAAATGTTTTTAAGACTAAATTACTCAAATATTCAATCTAATATGTAAATGTCCAGTAGAGGCTTCCAGTAGACTTATTTTATTTAATTTTCAGCAGAGACCTCTTTAGTGTCCAACCTGATGTTTAGGAAACAAACACTTAATAATCAACAGTTTAAAGTTTTGGTCACAGTTGATGGACCTAACAGAATTCCCACGACAGAAACCGAAGTTACAAGTTTGTAGTTATATTTTTTATTAAACAAAAAGATTGAGTTTGAAGCCAAGCATCTTAAAAAGAATAAGGGTATTGAT
>NW_013953023.1:329962-330918 GCF_001266775.1 Austrofundulus limnaeus | reverse complement strand
GGACAGGTGGACATGTGGACAGGTGGACTGTGGACAGGTGGACAGATGGACATGTGGACATGTGGAAAGATGGACATGTGGACATGTGAACATGTGGAAAAATGGACAGTTGGAAAGATGGACATGTGGACATGTGGAAAGATGGACATGTGGAC
Organism: Austrofundulus limnaeus; assembly: GCF_001266775.1. Classification (NCBI taxonomy): domain Eukaryota; kingdom Metazoa; phylum Chordata; class Actinopteri; order Cyprinodontiformes; family Rivulidae; genus Austrofundulus; species Austrofundulus limnaeus. Next base: position 330,763 of record NW_013953023.1, on the reverse strand, counting down.
AGGTGGAAAGGTGGACAGGTGGAAAGATGGACATGTGGACAGTGAACAGGTGGACAGATGGACATGTGGACATGTGGAAAGATGGACATGTGGACATGTGAACATGTGGAAAAATGGACAGTTGGAAAGATGGACATGTGGACAGGTGGAAAGATGGACATGTGGAAAGATGTACAGGTGGACAGTGAACAGGTGGACATGTGGACAGGTGGAAAGGTGGACAGTGGACAGACAGACAGGTGGACGGATGGACAGGTGGACAGTGGACAGGTGGACAGTGGACAGGTGGACAGTGGACAGGTGGACAGTGGACAGACAGACAGGTGGACGGATGGACAGGTAGACAGTGGACAGGTGGACAGTGGACAGGTGGACAGTGGACAGTGGACAGTGGACAGGTGGGCAGTGGACAGTGGACAGGTGGACAAGTGGACAGGTGGACAGTGGACAGGTGGACAGTGGACAGGTGGACAGTGGACAGTGGACAGTGGACAGGTGGACAGTGGACAGGTGGGCAGTGGACAGTGGACAGGTGGACAAGTGGACAGGTGGACAGTGGACAGGTGGACAGTGGACAGGTGGACAGTGGACAGTGGACAGTTGAACAGTGGACAGGTGGACAGTGGACAGTGGACAGTGGACAGGTGGACAGTGGACATGTGGACAGTGGACAGGTGGACAGTGGACAGTGGACAGGTGGACAGTGGACAGGTGAACAGTGGACAGGTGGACAGTGGACAGGTGGACAGTGGACATGTGGACAGTGGACAGGTGGACAGGTGCGGTCAAACTGTCCCTGAC
>NW_013953023.1:325789-328962 GCF_001266775.1 Austrofundulus limnaeus | reverse complement strand
TGGACATGTGGAAAAATGGACATGTGGAAAGATGGACATGTGGACATGTGGAAAGATGGACATGTGGAAAAATGGACATGTGGAAAGATGGACATGTGGACATGTGGAAAGATGGACATGTGGACACGTGAACATGTGGAAAAATGGACAGGTGGAAAGATGGACATGTGGACATGTGGAAAGATGGACAGGTGGAAAGGTGGACAGTGAACAGGTGGACAGATGGACATGTGGACAGATGGACAGGTGGACAGATGGACATGTGGACAGGTAGACAGGTGAACATGTGGACAGATAGACAGGTGGACATGTGGAAAGATGGACATGTGGACNTTTACTATGTACACAAAGGTTACTATGTACACAAATTTTACTATGTACACAAAGGTTACTATATACACAAAGTTTACTATGTACACAAAGGTTACTATGTACACAAAGTGTACTATGTACACAAAGTTTACTATGTACACAAAGTGTACTATGTACACAAAGTTTACTATGTACACAAAGTGTACTATGTACACAAAGTTTACTATGTACACAAAGTGTACTATGTACACAAAGTTTACTANGGTGGACAGTGGACATGTGGACATGTGGACAGGTGGACAGGTGCGGTCAAACTGTCCCTGACTGTAAAACCAGTCAGCTGATCTGTTTGTTTTGTTCTGGTTTCAGGACGGTTGGGTCGGCTTCAGGACTGTGGTTCTGAACAAACAACTGACAGCAGCTGATTTTCATAACGGATATTTACATCAGATACAGAAGAGCTCAGCCAATCAGAGCTCAGGACAGTTCGTCAGTAAAAAAAGGAAAAACTGAGGAGAATAAAAAGATAAACTGACAGAAAATATTGTTTGATAAAAACCTGTTTTTACACATTTATTGTATTTATATTTGTAAACAATAAACAAGATTAAAACTGTTGAACTGCTCAGAGATTTTTATATTCATTTGTTATTTAATAGAAATAAAATGTGATCTATTAAACTGATATGTCACTAACCAGATATTTTTACAGTGTTTGAATCTTTAAACCCAGCTAACATATAACTGACATTAAACATGTCAATGTTGGTGAAATAATGTCAGTTTAAGGAAAAACATTCATTCAACATTAAATCAGTGTTGAGCAGCCGACAGTTAAATGGTGTTAACTCACTACACTCAGCTGTACGACTAATCAACATTATTTTTCACAAACATGACTAAAATCATTTTACTTAAATATTTCAGCTGAAAAACATTCTTGTTCAAACGTCCGATCAGTGCTGATTAATTAACTGTTGAAAAGTGTCGACACATGAAGAATGGTGCAGTGTTGAAAGCTCAACTCTGAATCTGATGTTTGAGTTTATGTCCACTCAGAAAACAAAATAAATTAAGTCAATGTTGAATTATGGTCTAAAAAGTGTTTGGTTAAGATTGATGATTGATGGTGAATCAACTGTCAATCATCCAACTGTAACCAAATAATCAGTGTTGAAAAGATGTTATTGAATCAGTGTTTCATGGTTGAATTTAATGATTGAAATCATGTCTGATGATTAGACTGATTAGACTCTAATCAGTGTTGATTAATCAGTGTTGATTCAACACTGATTAATCAGTGTTGAATCAACACTGATTAGAGTCTAATCAATCAGTGTTGAATCAACACTGATTAATCAACACTGATTAATCAGTGTTGATTAATCAGTGTTGATTCAACACTGATTAGAGTCTAATCAGTGTTGATTAATCAGTGTTGATTCAACACTGATTAGAGTCTAATCAGTGTTGAATCAACACTGATTAATCAGTGTTGATTAATCAGTGTTGATTCAACACTGATTAATCACTGATTAATCAGTGTTGAATCAACACTGATTAATCAACACTGATTAATCAACACTGATTAATCAGTGTTGATTAATCAGTGTTGATTCAACACTGATTAATCACTGATTAATCAGTGTTGATTCAACACTGATAAAGTATCATTTATGGTTGAAAAACTAACATTGTTTCAACAAGTAAGTCATCGATCAGTTTTTGTATCATTTCAACCTGGATTCAGTTTCATGTCGGAGCAGATTTCAGTGTTGATTCTCAGGTTTTACTGGTTCAGGGTTCTGACACCAGTCTGACACCAGTCTGACACCAGTCTGACACCAGTCTGACACCAGTCTGACACCAGTCTGACACCAGTCTGGTTGTGTTGGACGACCACTGAGTTTAGTTTGGATTTTCTAAATCTGATCAACTTTAAAATAAAACATCAGTTTCGTGTCATATTTCTGAACAGAGGTGAACTTGGCAACAATAATTAATACTGATTARATTTTTCAAATGTAATCATGGAAATTTTAAAACATATGATTAAATCCTGCATTTTAACATAATTTATAAACAGTATATAGAAGAATGCTCACACAGACACAGGTGTTCAGATCCAGGTGAACTATGTGGGGACTGTTTGCCACTAAATACATTTAATTAATTGTTTTATTTCTCATAAAGTGATAGCGTGCAGTTTTCAGTTCATAAAAATGATTTCACATAAATAAARAAAGAGTCATAATTTAAATACACATTCTGTTTATTACTTTAAACAGGTAAATGTCAGTAGTGGAAAAATATCAGTTCTGTAGAAAAAATGATCTGTTAATTTTACAGAAAATATTCATAGAAACTTCTTTACATTTGAGACTTGATGATTTTTATTCAAAGATAAACATTTTTCTGTTGACAGAAAACAGCTGACTGAAGAATAAATCTGTGACGGTGAGTTTATTTTTGTCTCCACTGGGAAATTCTGTCATGTGTCATGATTGCTTTCAGCCTGAGAAAGACAAGATTCATTTTCTCTTCAGTTTTTATTTTTATTTAAACGTAGTTTTTAAATGACGTTAAGATTCTGAGGGTAAAAATAAAATTCATTAGAAAAACACTCCAGAGGTTTTCAGACCAACCACAGAAACACGAAACAAATCAGAAACACTAAGTGTCTTTTGCTCCAGACAGCCTGATGAATGAATGAATGAATGAATGAATGGATGAATGAATGAATGAATGAATGAATGGATGAATGAATGAACGAATGAATGAATGAACGAATGAATGGATGAATGGATGAATGAATGAATGGATGAATGAATGAACGAATGAATGAATGAACGAATGAATGG
>NW_013953023.1:319803-324789 GCF_001266775.1 Austrofundulus limnaeus | reverse complement strand
GAATGAATGAATGAATGGATGAATGAACGAATGAATGAATGAATGAACGAATGAATGAATGAACGAATGAATGGATGAATGGATGAATGAATGAATGGATGAATGGATGAATGATTTACTGCAGAACTTTCTCACTGGTTTCCTGTAAATCTGAGGATTGGTTCAGATTTCACAGATGAAAACAGATTCTTGGTTTTGTCTTCAGTCAGCACGTTGTACCCGTGGTGCTCACCAAACCAAAACACTTCATACAATTTATTTATTCCAAAGGAACAGCAGCAGCTGAGCTTCAGCTCTGAGCTCAGAGGACTGACAGCACAGCCCCACAGTGAAGCACGGTGGTGGCAGCGTCATGCTGTGGGCTGGTTTTCAGCAGCAGGGACCAGTAAGTACAGATGTGTCCTTGTTAAAAAGCAGTTTCWCAGAGCTCTGGATCCAGGACCGGACCACCTTCCACCACGACGTGGACCCAAAGAGCACAGAGACACAGGAGGATCAGGGACCWACCAGAACCCTGCAGACTGGACCTGCTGCTGAAGGACAGACCTGGAGCCTGATGGTTTGGGATGTTGTTAATGCTGGCAGCTTTAGGAGACCTTCTAAGCAACATGTGAACACAGGTAAAAGAACCACAGCAAAAGCACACTGAACCTGAAGGCCACAGGCCCAACACCACCWAAAACAGTCAGAGACAAACTGGATCCAGCCGTCCGTCGACACGAACTCTCCTGACTTTAATAAGGTTTGTTGTCCATCTTTGAGCGCTTCAGCTGCACCTTCAGTCTCTTCATTCCAATCTGGAAGCCGTTCATGGACTGGATGGCTGCCTGCGACGACACCGGGTTATCGTAGCTCACAAAACCTGCAGAGCAAACAAATTAAAGGTTTGAAATACATTTCCAGTTCTTAAACTGCATTCCTGTGCTCAAATAAATAAACAAAACTGAGAAACTTTAAAAAGAAACCAGCAGCTTTGACCAATAGAAAAGATTTAGAATAGATTCAATCGAAAATAGAAATAGATTTGAAATAAATGTTGTTGTTGTGTGTTTGTTCACCAGTTTGTGTGTTTATGGAGAATGTACCACTGCTTCTCTATTAATATAAAGAGATCATAGGAAACCAAGAGCGCTCTGCTGAAGGCCCGTTTCTTCTGGCAGTCAGGCAGAAAACCAGGAAGACCACTGAATATAACACAGACGTGGCTCCGCCTCTTTGATTACATCATCAGGAAGAGGTCCCTAAAGCTGCTGGGAGCCATGCCTCCACACAAATCATAATCCAGCCTAATGAAGATTTAAAAGTTCAGTTATGTGTTGAATTTGTTTTGTATCTATATAAAACCATCAAATTAAACAAAACAGTCACATTTAACAATCATTACAGTTCTTTAATCAGAAGACTAAACCATGTGTATGTTATTAAAATCAGTATATAACCTAAACCCCAAGAGATTTCTTCAATTCCCACTTTTCACATGACAACCAGTCATGAACACTGAGGAAGTTTGTAATGAAAAACCCTGGATGTTGGCAGGAAGGCACCATGTGTCTGCAGTTATTCTGTGTTTCAGCACGCTGTGGAAAACACTAACATTTCTCCCCAGATTAAGTAAAAATGATTCATTTATTCCAKCRCAACAACAGAAATATATAAAAATACAACCTGAGCTTACTGTTTCTGAACGTGGTCAGCTGTTTTTGTTTACGTTTTGAGGCCAGAGGTTATGAGCCCTTAGCCCACCGCTGGAACAAGTCGTTCAGCACTTTTTCAGATTCATTCAGTCCAAACATAACATTTCATTCAAACCATCACGTCTCATTAATTAATTATCTGGAACTTCAACTGACCAAAACATTTGCTGAGGTTTGTCTGTTTGTCGATGAAAACTTTGGCAGAAATCACGTTTCCAAAGGGCAGAAACATCTGCAGCAGGTCCTGGTCTCCAAACTCCTGTGGCAGGTGGTAGATGAACAGGTTGGCCCCCTCCGGACCTGAACAGCACATCATCAGTCAGAACTGAACCCAAAGCAGCTTRGCTTAAAACAACTGAGGAACCACAGGTTCTGTACAAAACCATCAACCCAGTTAGAAAAACCTGAAGACAACTGAGGGAGTTCACATGAAATAAAGTCTGAACAGTTTTAACACAATGAAGAAAAATCAAGTCGAGTTCAGAGAGAAAAACTAAAGAAAATCCAGTAAAATACTGAAAACATTCAAATACAACAGAGACATGAAACCAGAACAACGGAACGTGACGTGAGTTGACCTTMCAGCAGAACCCACCTTCCTTCTGGCTGCCAGCAGCAGCTGAGAGGTTCTGTTGGGTCAGCAGGTTCTGGTTGTACAGGCTGGGCAGAGCTGCAGCTGCATACTGCTGCATCCCTGAGTAGGCCTGACTCAGCGCCTCCATCGGGTTCCCAGAACTGTTGGAGGTCAGACTGCCGTTCAGCGCCGACACACCTGCAGCAGGTAAACAACAGGTTGATCCAAATAAACAAGAAACAAAACAAGAGTCGGGTTCATCTCAACCTGGTTAGAGTTTACCTTAACTTAGTGTTTACCTGTTAGTATTCACCTTAACCTGGTTAATGTTAACCTGGTTAGTGTTCACCTTAACCTGGTTAGAGTTTACCTTAACTTAGTGTTTACCTGGTTCACCTTCTTACTGTTTACCTTAACCTGGTTAGTGTTAACCTGGTTAGAGTTTACCTTAACTTAGTGTTTACCTGGTTAACCTTGTTACTGTTTACCTTAACCTGGTTAGTGTTCGTGTTAACCTGGTTAGAGTTTACCTTAACTTAGTGTTTACCTGGTTCACCTTGTTACTGTTTACCTTAACCTGGTTAGTGTTTACCTTAACCTGGTTAGAGTTTACCTTAACTTAGTGTTTACCTGGTTAACCTTGTTACTGTTTACCTTAACCTGGTTAGTGTTTACCTGGTTAGTGTTCACCTTAACCTAGTTACTGTTTACCTTAACCTGGTTAATGTTTACCTGGTTAGTGTTTACCTGTTAGTATTCACCTTAACCTTGTTACTGTTTACCTTAATCTGGTTAATGTTAACCTTGTTAGTGTTCGCCTTAACCTAGTTACTGTTTACCTTAATCTGGTTAATGTTAACCTGGTTAATGTTAACCTGGTTAGTGTTCACCTTAACCTAGTTACTGTTTACCTTAAACTGGTTAATGTTAACCTGGTTAGTGTTCACCTTAACCTAGTTGCTGTTTACCTTAACCTGGTTAGTGTTCACCTTAACCTAGTTACTGTTCACCTTAACCTGGTTAGAGTTTACCTTAACTTAGTGTTTACCTGGTTAGTGTTTACCTGGTTAGTGTTCACCTTAACCTTGTTATTGTTTACCTTAACCTGGTTAATGTTAACCTGGTTGGTGTTTACCTGGTTAGTGTTCACCTTAACCTAGTTACTATTTACCTTAACCTGGTTAATGTTTACCTTAACCTGTGTTAACCTGGTTAGTGTTTACCTGGTTAGTAATCATTAACCTGGTTAGTGTTTACCTGGTTAGTAATCATTAACCTGGTTAGTGTTTACCTGGTTAGTAATCATTAACCTGGTTAGTGTTTACCTGAGCCGGTAATCATTAACCTGGTTAGTGTTTACCTGAGCCGGTTAGTGAACTGAGTGAATTATTGGAAGTCATCATGGAGGAGGAGCTTGAAGACGTTCCTTGTGTTGTTGTTGCTGCAGCTAAAGCTGACAGGTTCTGCATGGTGGTGAGACCTGACACACAGTCACATTTAACAATGTTCTCATTCTTCTTTCTGACCATGACACATTCAATTAATTAAACCATGGGGACAAAAGCCTGGTCCCCACAGGTATGGAGGCTGATTTTGTGTGGGGGGTTCAGTTTAAGACCAACGTGTGAATTGAGTTTATGCTTGATTTATGGTGAGGTGGTTAGATTTAGGGTAAAAGGTCAGGTTAGGCTATAAAAAATGGAAAATGAATGTAAGCCAGTACAAAGTCCCCATTGCAATAGATTAACAAACGTGTGTGTACCTGAGACTGGGTGCAGGTTGCTGAGTGTATTCCCGGTGAAGGTCGCCTGCTGCAGCAGCTGTAAGTAGAGCTGAAACCAGAAGCAGGATTACTTGGATTCAAAGTGTTTGTGTGTGAGACTGACTGGGTGATTCTGAAGAAACCCTGAGCTGGACTCACGGCGAGGTACTGTGGACCCAAACTGTTGAACCCACAGAGACTCCCCCACATGGAAGAAGCACTGAGCTGCTGCATCTGCTGCTGCAGCTGCTGAGCCAGGCGTTTCTGTTCTTTGTCTTTTTGGGTGTCAGCAAACTTCACCACAATGGGAGAGGAACAACCCTGAGGTCAGAAAATCAGTGATTTAAAGGTCTACAAAGAAACCAGTACATTCAGTTAGGGACAGTGTTCAGAAAGTTGTTTTCTTCTATCTAAATAAGATGCTGGTATTTTCAGCAGTAAAAATGCTGGTATTCTGTAGTGTTAAATGAAAGTCCTGTAAAAGCTCCTAATCTGTGTTACCTCCATGGTCTGACTCTGATGCATTGACTTGATAGCTGACTGGGCCATCTGTCGAGCTGTGAACGTTACAAACGCACAACCTGAAAATAAGACAATCAACACTTCTTTATTTCTTGGTTGGTCAACCAACTRTTAGTGTCAACCTAGTTTAAGATGGCTGCCTCACCTAATTGACCCTAATGAACAGAAACATCTAGTACTCAGACATTTTTACACATTTTACCACGACTGAGTCCATCAGGTCCTCGTAGTATCCGACACTCTTCGATCTGTCCGTACGGCAGGAACATCAGGCGGATGTCATTTTCATTACACTTCTTAGAAATCATTCCAATAAAGAGCTTCCTGTCCTCCACTGCTGCAGACAACACAACACAATACACCATCACTGGATGGATGGATGGATGGATGGATGGATGGATGGATGGATGGATGGATGGATGGATGGATGGATG
>NW_013953023.1:315684-318803 GCF_001266775.1 Austrofundulus limnaeus | reverse complement strand
GTGTGTGTGTGTGTGTGTGTGTGTGTGTGTGTGTGTGTGTGTGTGTGTGTGTGTGTGGACACATTGTTGCTACATTGTGGGGACTGTTTTTAGAAAAACACAGCCATGTGAGGACCCGACATAGAATGGTGATTTTGGGTGGGGGTAGGTTTAGGACCAAGGTGTGAACTGCGTTTAGGCTTAGTTTGGGGTTAGCTATGTACCTCTGAGGTGAGGTTTAAAGTAAAGTTTGAGGGTTAGACTATAGAAATAATGGGAAAAGGAATGGAAGTTAATGCAAAGTCCCCATAAGGATATAACAACAATTGTGTGTGTGTGCTACTACACTCTGACCTTTGCTCTGTGGTGGATTCTGACTCCGGTCTCGAAGGATATTGATCTCATAAATTGCTCCATAAGGTTCAAAGAGCTCCCGAAGCTGCTCCTCAGACCAGGACCGAGGAATCTGTCCCACAAACATCTTGATGGCATCAATATCTGGTTGGTCAGGATGATCCAGAGACCCATTAAGCTTCTTCCCACTACAAAGATAAACACCACATAAGTGTGTTGGCGCTGAAGTAAACTGAACTTTAAAAAAGTTTGAAAATGTAAAAAATACTGTTATAATTGCTACATTATTAAAACAAATGAAAATGTAGAAGTTTAGATGTTTTCATAACCAACCCTTTTGCTGTGATCTCTTCTCACACACCTGCTGACTGATTTATATCGGAGCTGCAGGTACTTTTAATCAAATGCACTAAATGTCAACAGGTGATTATCACATTTGGGCACAGAGCAATCAAAGGACACCTTTAAAGGTACATATTGACCTGGAGATAGTCTGACTCTGAACTTGTTGGTCTGGGTATTTCAGAATTTGTTGACCTGCTGGGATTTTTACACCCAACCATCTCCAGAGTTAAAAGATAATGGTCAAAAAAGAGACCACTGGTGCTGAGGTCAGAGATCAAACTGGTTGCAGATGACAGAAAAGCAACAGRAGCTCATATAATGCCTGCGTGTATCCTGCTAAGGCAAGTATACAGAAATGTTCTGGCATCTTTACAACGATGTGAGTTGCTAAATTCCATCATCCCTAAAAACACAGAGACTATGAGCCTTTTCTCCATTAGATGGGCATATGATATCATATATAAATCATAGACTAGTGAAGTGAATTGAAATCATATCATGAAAGACTTTGTGATATCAAGAAACATTGCATCATCATCCAAACAAATCCATAGGTGGGCCTAACAAAGTAGGCAGTACAGAATCATTAAAAGTATTCAGAATACTAATTCATCCTCAGGATGAGAACATTTAATAATTCTGGTTACTTACACAGGACTAGAATTCAAAGAGCAATGGTCCACCATCATCTCTGGAAGGAAGTCCAGTTTAAACGAGGCCATAACAGCAGAACCTTTGTGTCTCTGGTTTCTGTGTTAAACCAGTAAAGCTGCAGTGATCCACAGATGACCTGTTAGAGACGGTAAACTCCAGGTTTGATGCTTAGTAGAAGTCCATAGTGACTAAAAGTTGGATGATGTGATGGTTGTGACAAAAAAATGTCTATTTCTAAACTTATAAGTTAAAATGTCTTTAGCAAGAGTTTCCTGGTCAAAGACACGCCCGTTCTCAGAACAGCACAAAGTACTCAACAAAAAAATATCCACCAAAAAATGAAGAGTAAAAACTCGGGCTTTAAGATCCAAACAAACAAACAAAAAACACAAACTGACTGACCCCCAGTCTGCCTTCAGGATCTGCGGGTCTGCCGCCAGGGTCTGGGACCAAACATGGAAAACATAAAACACAGGGACAAACGAGGACACAGCGACACATGTCCATTTGAACATTTGGGCCACCACAAATAAAGTGCTGAATGTCCAGGCCCTTTGTTTCCATTTTTCAAAGGCCAGCAGATTCAGGTCCACAGGCAGATAAACAGGGTGTCAGATCAATGGAGATAAGGCCCGTTGGGTCGAGGGAATGAAAGTGTGAGCAGTGCTGCTCCTCCTCCCTCACATAATCCTGTGACTCACCACTAACCAAACCATCCAGCAGCAAACCAGTCCAGCTTCAGGGACAACTGGCTTCCATGTGTTGTCCTCCACTTGCACAGATGTTCCTAAGATTCACAAACATCTGTAAGGTGTTACATCTGTCAGGTGTTACTTCTGTTAGGTGTTACTTCTGTCAAGTGTTACATCTGTTAGGTGTTACTTCTGTCAGGTGTTACTTCTGTCAGGTGTTACATCTGTTAGGTGTTACTTCTGTCAGGTGTTACATCTGTCAGGTGTTATTTCTGTCAGGTGTTACATCTGTTAGGTGTTACTTCTGTCAGGTGTTACTTCTGTCAAGTGTTACATCTGTTAGGTGTTACTTCTGTTAGGTGTTACTTCTGTCAGGTGTTACATCTGTTAGGTGTTACTTCTGTCAGGTGTTACATCTGTCAGGTGTTATTTCTGTCAGGTGTTACATCTGTTAGGTGTTACTTCTGTCAGGTGTTACATCTGTCTGGTGTTACTTCTGTCAGGTGTTACTTCTGTCAGGTGTTACATCTGTCTGGTGTTACTTCTGTCAGGTGTTACATCTGTCAGGTGTTACTTCTGTCAGGTGTTACATCTGTCAGGTGTTACTTCTGTTAGTTGTTACATCTGTCAGGTGTTACATCTGTTAGGCGTTACATCTGTCAGGTGTTACTTCTGTCAGGTGTTACTTCTGTTAGTTGTTACATCTGTCAGGTGTTACATCTGTTAGGTGTTACTTCTGTCAGGTGTTACTTCTGTCAGGTGTTACTTCTGTTAGTTGTTACATCTGTCAGGTGTTACTTCTGTCAGGTGTTACTTCTGTTAGTTGTTACATCTGTCAGGTGTTACATCTGTTAGGTGTTACTTCTGTCTGGTGTTACATCTGTCAGGTGTTACTTCTGTCAGGTGTTACTTCTGTTAGTTGTTACATCTGTCAGGTGTTACATCTGTTAGGTGTTACTTCTGTCTGGTGTTACATCTGTCAGGTGTTACTTCTGTCAGGTGTTACTTCTGTTAGTTGTTACATCTGTCAGGTGTTACATCTGTTAGGTGTTACTTCTGTCTGGTGTTACATCTGTCAGGTGTTACTTCTGTCAG